>NC_053128.1:11390339-11690339 GCF_010015445.1 Perca fluviatilis
AACCAAATGACCCCTTAATCATGTCATCTTGTTGTCTGTACATCACTGACAGAAATAGACAAATCTGATCGCTCATTTCAGCCGATCACCCAAAGCAAAATATAATGGAAACCTAATGAAGTGTATTAAATGTCCTTACATTCTATTCTCGCACATTAAACAGAGGCGGCTCCTAAACAGAGGTAGCGCCATGGCCCATGTTCATCACTATGGACACAACTGAAATACAAAAACAGAGAAAACCTCACAGGAAGAATTAGAGAGCCGGAAATGGATCCTCAGGATGCACATTTTTTTGCAGGAATGCTAGTAAAATGCACATCGATGAAGGGTGTAGCCTTCATGTTTGTGTGCACATCGTCCTAAAGTTTGCTCATTCATTTTCATTAAGTGCTGTCAGTAAGGACCATTAACCAGGCAAGAGAATAATCACCTCCCCCGAGAGTTGACCTGTTTATGGCGCAGATAAGGGTTAATAGAAACAGCCCACCTTAGTGACACAACACTCATAGCACACACACATCACAGTAAGCATTCTGCAATAATTCATTTCCGTTTAGGACATCCACTTTGCGTCATCTACACTAAACAGAAAAACACTTCTCTGAAAGGGCAAACAATTATGGCCATTTTTTTCTGTGTACGTGCATTATGACATAATGAATGTGGTACCAGTTCGGGGGAGGATTTTTGCTCATTAGGCAAATTAAATCAACTTAAGTCCCTCCAATCAAAGGTTCTTCTGAGAATCAAGATGATCATTTGTAGCTAAACTCACAGAAGTGGTTAAATATTGCATGGCTCTCTTTACTTCATAATGTATGAAACCGACAAAGGTCAAGGGAGACCACCCAATTTAGACAAACTCACTTAAAGGGGAACTACCGTTTTTTTTTTCCTTCAACCTGGACCCTATTTTCACATGTTTTTGTGTCTAAGTGACTGATGGGAACAACAATCTTTGAAATTTGGTCCAGTATTAAGCGAGATCGCTGCAGTCGGCAGCGGCGAAACAAGCTACAATGTAAGTTTATAAGGCAATTGTCCAGCTTGTATTTACCTTCGCAAAAGTGCTCATTTTGACACCGACAGGCTCAGATTAATATTCCAAGTGTCTGACAACATTATGGAAAGGATTTCTAAGGAGGCTGACCTTTCTGTTAAAGAGTAAGCTCCTTTTTTTAAACATCCGCCAAATTGCGTTTGCTAAACCCACCAGACTCCATGTACATAAACAGTAAATTTAGCATTGTAAAATAATTATAAAAAAAAAAAAAAAAAAAAAAAAAAAAAAAAAAAAAAAAAAAAAAAAAAAAAAAAACCAACCAAAAGATTAATACATAGCCCACTTCACAGTTGGGTCTGTCATAGTTACAGGAAATTCAGCGCAGACTGGATTTGAAGGATTATGTTGGCTACTTTCTTCTCACTAGTCTGTGCATGGATTATCCCGTGTATGTGACATGCTCTCCAAGTCATTTGGTCAGGGCTGAAAAAGGATTTAGGATTATATGGTCCAAATTGGCTCCGTATCTACCATATGGAGGCCGTGTCTATCCATTATCCATCAATGTGTCAAACACCGTGCAAGGGAGCAGCTGTCCATAGAAGGCCAGCCAATTGGTTTGATACAGGTGAAAAGTGATGTATGATTGCCTTCGCAAACCTATCACTCTCTGGCTGCCAGATGGCTTTGGCCTATGGACACGGCTACCACATTAGACCTTGCTTTCATCACTCTCTAAGGGTTTCAGAACAGTGTTACCATCTTGGTCTGGTCCTGCTTTCATGATGATGGGTGACCTCCCTTGTCTCACTTCTTACTTGAGCTAACTAATAAAGATACTTTGAGGCAGTAGCGCAATCCTGTGCTGTTCTGATGGCAAGTCTTCACTGACACAAACAGCAACACGAGTGTCTGAAATACAATCGGGAGAGGCAACGAAGAGCCGAGATTGCTGGAGTGGAGAAAATTACCTTTGTCAATATCTCTTAGGTTCGTTCAGAGCACATGGGGCTGTGTGGGTGCTGTATTCCATGTTGGTACAGGTGGAGAGAAAAAAATAAAAAAATACTGAATCCAGGATGGCCAGTTTGAATAAAACATGTTTAAAGATGTATCAGACAACAACTGTACTGTGGTTAATGAATAAAATACTGGAATTTTAGAACTGATTTTAAAGTTTTATTTGTTTTCTTTGCTCCTCCCTTCATCAGAGAGTTTCTTTCATTTCATGTTCCAGCCAGATCACTAAGGTCCTCCACGCTTTTTTATTTTTATTTTTTTAGATGTTCCTTATGTGTCCCTTAAAAGTACTGGTGAGAGTGCTTTGTTTTTATGCCCATAAACTGTGGAACTCATTGCTCTGGATATTAGACTAGCAAGCTCTCTCTGTAATTTTAAAAAGGATATTATCATTTTAATCTGTCTTTTCATCTGGAGTAATGTTTTAACCTTAATTTATCCCTAATAATCCTAATCATGCGTAATGTTTCCCCCCCCCATCTCATTCTATTGACCTTATTATTTATTATGCTTTCTAACATTTGATTGTTGATTTTAATTTGTACTTTTTGTCTCCGTTGTTTCAATTTTGCAACAGTATGTGAATAATTTTGGGCTTCATGTTTGTATGAAAGGTTCTACATAAATAAAGTTGAGTATATAGGATATTAGGATTGGCAGCTTTACAGTTGCAAGGTAAACATTACACTTCCGTAGTACAATGCTGCACTATTCATAATACCATCATTGGAAGTGGTATTGGAACTGGAATGTACATTTGCACATAAGAGATTGGCCAGCACAGTGAGATTGTAGATCATGTTGCATTAATATGTAGTAAAACTTAATGGACAATCCTGTCAGCACCCTTGTTGTGCACACACTGTTGGTATCGTTTGATGCAGTAATATTGTCCGTCTAACCACAGCCATACAATTGACCTATTTCAGTCAGTTTTTGATTCATCCGTCCAGTTTTACAGAATGAAATTGAATGACTAAATGTTGTCATTCAATCATTTTTGATGCAAACATTTTCTTTCATAACAAGCAATGCAGTGTATATCATCACGGCACAGACTTTCCTATTGGCTGTTTTGGCCTACCGCCAGGCTCAGGTGGTTGTGGCTTACCTGTGTCAGAGTTTACAAAAGCTTAAATGTCTACACATGAACTTTCAAACGGAGTGTCGACGCTGGACCAATGACTGAGCTAGTGGAAGAGGGAGTAAGCGGCGCCTGTGGGGAGGGCAAAGATAGGCCTTTCATCCTTACTTTGGCGGGCTAGTGATTACTTTCGATAGTTTCATATGCTCGAGTGAACCAAACTCTGGAAGCCCTAGACACATAACGATAATATCACTTTTTCCCCAGAGTGTGGTTATGCTGTGACAATATGGGTATTGAAGTATTAGCCAACAGAAAGGTTTAGCAACTTTCTAGTCTTGTTTTGCGAGACCTTCGTCCACAGCCATGCGGAGGAGGGTCTGGCTAGCCCACACAGCATTCCGGGATTTAATTAAATTTTATTTATAGTTTCAAATCATAACAAGAGTTATCTCGAGACACTTTACACAAAGAGTAGGTCTAGACCACACTATAATTTACAAAGCCCCAACAATTCCAGTAATTCCCCCAAGAGCAAGCATTAGCAGTGGCTGTTGCGACAGTGGTGAGGAAAAACTCCCTTCTAGAAAGAAACCTCGGCAGACCCAGACTCTTGGTAGGCGGTGTCTGACGGGGCCGGTTGGGGGTGTGATGAACAGTGGCAAATAATAGTCATAATAAAGATAATGGAACAGTGACGACAATGGTAGTTGTAGTAGTTCACGTAGCAGGGCACAGCAGAGCATTACCGGATGCAGCCGGGCACAGCAGAGCGTGGGTGTACGCGGCACAACGCGGCAGGACGTAGCAGGATGCAGCCGGACACAGCAGGGCATCGGAGTGGAATGGGAGGAAAACGTGCTCTGGTCTATTGGCATTTCTTTAAACCAATCACAATCATCATGGGCAGCACTAAGCGCCGGACAGAGCAATGGTGCCACTGCAAAATAGCCTTGTGAAGGAACTTGTTTTGGTGGAACATGTGTACGTTAAAAGTAGTTAGTCATGCGAGAGAAAACTCCGATTGGACAGATAGTCTAGCTAGCTGTCTGGATTTACCCTACAGAGATCTGAGAAGCAGTTAACCATAGTCCTCATGAATCCACCATAGTTTAAAATGCCAACACAAAGAAAGCAGAAGGTAACGGACATCCGGGTGAAAAAAGCGTGATCCAGCAGAATTTCCGGCAGCACCGGAGCAATCCCGGAAGTGGAACGTTGTGGATATAGACTAGCAACTTTCCAACAAGACGGGCACATGACTAGAGGACATAGTTGTCATGCATTGTCCAGAGGTATTAACAGTTTAAACAGTACATTTAAATGTGTCCAAGTTGATTAGTAACTTCCTCTTTGGTGCTTTATAGCAAGAGATACATGTACCTACATATTGTCGCGATCGGGTGAAAAACGTCATTCATATTTACACATTATATAATAATAATAAATTAACACATCACCTTGACTGTACTTCAAATCTCTCGTGACTGCCTTTTAACTTGCTAAGGTGATAAATTACTTGCTTTACACACACACACACACACACACACACACACACACACACACACACACACACACACACACACACACACACACACACACACACACACACACACCAGTGCAATGTCATTGGGATTGGACAATCTGATACTGATCAATGCTTGTTTCCTGTTCTTGAAGCTAGGAGTAAAGATTTAAGATCAAACGCTTGGACCTACACACAGCAGTAATGTAACCAACTCATTAGCACAGTGGAGTACAAAAAACTGTGCTGTTACAGATACGTTGAGAAGGAGGAGTCTTCTCACATTTGTGCCTCCTTTAATGTGCCTCCTGTTATGACAAGTGTTGACCATCGTAACAGCAATGCAGCTTCAATAAAAGCTGTCAGTCACTGACAGATTGCCGTATGCAACTTCTTCTTGTGTCAATACCAATCATTTTTACCAGCACAGCCTCACATCAGGTTACCTCACACTCCATTGTTCCGCTAAAATTAAAGCACATTGTCATCTTAAAGATGCGTTATGGTCTGTGAGTCTGATTGAATCACACGTCTGTGGCCACAAACACATGCTAATCTTTCAGCCCACTGAAACAGGCCATCATTTTACCCCCGCTTGGTTCATCAAAGATGCCATTTTTTCACCTTGACGTTTGAATTATTTATATCTTAGGGGAACATTGAAGCAGACAGACCATAGAATTGCCTTTGTGTGTACATTGGATTTCTGTTTGAGCAAGATGTAATGACATTGTCTGATAGTTGCCATGGTTTATATTTATATACAGTACAGGCCAAAAGTTTGGACACACCTTCTCATTCAATGAGTTTCCTTTTTATTTTCATGACTCTATAATGTAAATATAGATTCTCACTGAAGGCATCAAAACTATGAATGAACACATATGGAATTATGTACTTAACAAAAAAGTGTGAAATAACTGAAAACATGTCTTATATTTTAGATTCTCCAAAGTAGCCACCCTTTGCTTTTTTTATTAATAAGGGAAAAAATTCCACTAATTAACCCTGACAAAGCACACCTGTGAAGTGAAAACCATTTCAGGTGACTACCTCGAAAGCTCATTGAGAGAACACCAAGGGTTTGCAGAGTTATCAAAAAAGCAAAGGGTGGCTACTTTGAAGAATCTAAAATATAAGACATGTTTTCAGTTATTTCACACTTTTTTGTTAAGTACATAATTCTATATGTGTTCATTCATAGTTTTGATGCCTTCAGTGAGAATCTACAATGTAAATAGTCATGAAAATAAAAAATGGGATACAATACACATTGAATGGGAAGGTGTACCCAAACTTTTGGCGCACCCCCCCACACACACACACACACACACACACACACACACACACACACACACACACACACACACACACACACACACACACACACACACACACACACACACACACACACACACACACACTCCTTTTCTCCCTTCATTTCACATGTTCCTTCCTTTGTCCTTGCTCATAACTGTCCTAAGTTTGTTGCACCAGTAATCTCAAATCTTACTTGATACTTGAATAGTTAAGCCAGCCATAGTTCTGCTCTTAGACCTTCTTAAAGCGAGTCAAACCATTCAAAACAGACATTACCCCTTTTAGAGCTAAAAGCTGTGTTGCTCCTGACAATTATTCACACCTGCTCACAACTGTCAAGAGAAAAAAAAAAAAAACATGCCTCATTTTGTATTTGCCAACATTGTTGTCAGGGAGAAGAGAGTTTTGAGAGAATGTCTTAGTGTCCCCTTGAAAACAATTTGTTCTTCCTGCTTTTTCTTCACTTGTTATCAAAGGTTAGGAGCTTGAAGCTGGAGTCAATTTAAATAGCCCAGAGTCCAGTGCAAAAACAGACCCATTTATTTAATATAATGAATTAAACAGCGGTGTGCAAACTTAAAGAGGTCAAATTTAAGCCTGATTATGTGTTTTACTTAGGGCTTTTTTTTCCCGCAGAAGATATGTTGAGATGTCACAGTAGAAAAAGCACAGGTGTAAATAATAAAAAAAAAAGAATAATGGCTGAATTCCACTTAGTTGCTTCAGTTTAAAGGTCCTGGTATTGTGCCTGCTCGCTCACTGTCACACTGTCATGGCTGACTGGGGCACTTAAATAGAACACTCAATGTTATTAGTTACACCAGTGCTTGTGATGTGAAACAGTCCTATTTAAACATCAAAGTCTGACTTTAGGCCATTGTTGGTTTTGCTGTGAGTATGGATATATGAAGGATAGATATGAAAGTTAGCCACTGAACTAAGATGTGCGTCTGTAATAGAGCTTTCCCGATACCCGATTTGACCCGACTGGGTTTGAGCCGGGCTGCAATTCCTCATTATTTCCCCGGGCCTGTATCGGGTCAGATTCGCACACATGTTGACTCAAGCCTTTCATTAATGAGGAAAACTATTATACAACCTCTACATGGCTAGCTGTGCTGAACATTCAAGAAGGCACATGTCAGATCTAGTGTCACAAATATCTGTTACCACAGTGAAAAGGCTTTAGTCGACTTTGGCTTGTAATTCAATTGTTAATATTAAGATATATCAGTGGAAATTAGGATTTTTAACCATTTAACCCAAAACTGCTGCTGTGGGTTCAGGTCGGACTTGAACCGAAACTATAAAAGGCTTATGTAGGGTCGGGCTCGGGCCTGACTTTTTTTGTCTTGAACATAGCTGTAGTCTGTAATACTAAACACATTAGAAAGACAACATTAGCCATTTGGATTTATTCTCCCCAGTCTTAACCGCTTGGGGCTGTAGCTCTAGCTAGTTTAAAAAAGAAAAAAAAAGAAAATAGTTAATGTACCCAAAATGCATTGCAAATTAGTCCCACTTAAGATAGCCTAGAAACTTTACTGTTGGATCAGAGCCATAATCAAAGTCTCCCTCTGTGTTCTTAAATGCTCCACACATAACAAAACAATTACACACTATTTTTTCCCTTCTTTCAGCTATGTAAACACAGAGCTCTCCCCCCCGAGCATCCTCAGTGACTTCTTCCATGGAGCTGCCCTGTAGAAAGCAAAACTGCAATCACAGATGTTTCAGGTTAAACTACACAGGCTATGTTCATCCTGACAAAAGCCTATGTCACCCAATGCAACAGAATGGCTCTCTAATGTCTTTTTAATAGCTTTTGGATAACAGTGCAGTTCTGTGCCACAGAAGCTATCACGCTGTGGTTAAACAACCAGTAACTTGTTAGCACGATAAATTCGTGTTGGATTTGGTCTCTTCAGGGGATTTTTTTTTAATAATAATTATTAAAAAAAAGACAAAATAATAGCAGTTTTATCCTTTAAGCGCCACAGTTCAGCTCTGAACAAACCAGACCAAATGCTACCATCAGATTTGAAAATGACCCCCGCTGACGGAGAAATAATGACATCTTATTCAAGCCCTGGGAGTTGTCAGGCCTAAGGGTGTGTGACAAAGGCAAGATGGAGGCCTGGACAATCAATACTTCACTCAATATGAAGCAATAGGCATTAAATAGTCTTCTTTCTGCTCCCCTAGGAAAAGAGCAAACATATCAATCATAACCCAATCACCCACTCTTAAACAGAAACCCTTGAAGCTACATGCCAGCTGTCCCATGATACAATGTTTTTTTGTTTGTTTTTTTAATCTCGGATTGTATTATAATTATTTAGTATACATACATGTATATTTGAAAATAAACTTTGAAAATATTAGACAAAAAAAACTTCGTCATATCACCATTGTAAAATTTTAGATAAATATAAGTTTTTAAATTTTGTTAATTTCAAATTATTTAAATCAGCCTGCCTAATCTACAAGGTTATACATGGTCTGGCGCCTCCACCATTGAGCGACTTTATAAAACAAAAGTCTAACAGTGTTGCTGGGTCTCGAGTGACTAGAGCCACTATGAAAGGTGATTGTGAATTGGCATTTAGGCGGACCGCCTTTTCACAGAACGTCCTGTCATATCAGGGAGTGAGTTTCTGGAATAGCATTCCACTCTCAGCGAGGGAAAGCACAAATCTTTCTATCTTTAGGAGTCATTTAAAAGTGTGGTTGAGGGACATACAAACATGTGATCATGTTTAGTTAATCATTATATATCAGACTTAAAACAGAGTTAGTGTATTATAAAAAGGGACACAATTATTAGTGCAATATGGGTTGTGCAATAAGTGTCAGTATAACATGGGTTGTGCTATAGGGGTCAGTGCAATGTGGGTCAGTGCAACATAGAATGGTGTAATATGGATCAGTGTAATATCAGGACAGTTTGTGGTTTGTTCACTATAGTCGAGGCTTTCCTGTTTTCTATATGTCCCTTGTTGTCCAATCTTGTTATTGTTTGTTGTAACATGATGTGATTACTGTTCTTGTCTTTGTCTCTTTGTATATAGTCTGCATATAGTGTCTCTTTATTTATTAATTTGTGTGTAACACCAACCTGCCAGGGGGTCTGCAGATGGAAATTAGCCTAAGGCTATAATCTGGCATATTTACATTTGTGAAAATGTTCATTAATATGTATTGTCCCCTTTTTCTTTCGAATAAAAAAATAAATAAAATAAATAAAATATTTTGTTTGTGGATGGCTGGCTGACCTTAGTAAAGGTTGGAGGCTTACATACGGAATGCAGTATGGCTTCAGTAGGGAGGATTTTGGCCTCCCTCTGTGGACGAGTTTATGAGAAGAGATCTTGCAAATGACTGTTGACAGGGCAGGGGGCATTCATCAAGAAAACAAGCCACATGAGCACCGAGACCAGAGTTAGGGCAGGAATGAATCTCATAGAAACAAATCTAATCTAAGCGCTGCCAGAGAACCCATTTATAATGTTAAGATCACAACATGAATCCGCAGAGAGTAGTGCAAGGGGGAGGGAAAGAGAGAGAGAGAGAGAGAGAGAGAGAGAAGGGTACCAATTGAATTAATGTATGTACTTTGTAGTGGGAATATAGTCTTTTGAAGCATTATTATGCTACCCCATTGTTAAGCAATGAGGCATATTATTTTGAAAAAGAATTGCTTTAGTATTAAAGGGTTGCTGTTAGTAAAACTCCAAATTTCTTGTGGTTTTAGCCCATTTACAAAACACAGCCTGACTTCCCCTATCCACCCCCTTGTCTGCAGACAACCGCTCTCTTGGGGTAGGCTCGCTCATACTGAGGAATGGCAACATGCTCCGTCTTCCACACCAGGTTGCTCTGGCTGTCCTGTCTGCTGACTCATTTTCAACACAACTGAAACTTTGAAAATGGAATAGAAGTCAAACAGTAGATGGAACTGAGTTGAATTCATCTCTCATCTGAGAATCTGAATGCATTTGACAGGAATACTGATGAGCAACAAATTACTTTCTTTAAAGTGACATAATGAGAAAACATTTTTAATGAACGCATCTGCAAAGTCGCAAAACGTTCATACTAAACATTTCTGCAAAATATAGAACTGGCAGTGTAATACACTGTATTTCATGTGCTTTCTCTACATTGCTTTCTCTTTAGCATATTTAGCACTCATGTTTAATATTTTTTTTATTATTTCCCAAAGCCACAATCTTTCCCTAACCATGTAGTTTTATTAGCCCTCATGTTGTCTCCCAGTCAAATTTGACCCATTTAGCATTTCTATATAAAAAGTATGAATTTCTTTCAGCAACCTTAACCAAAAATAACATGGATGGTTCCCTACTAAAATGCTCTTTGAAAGGAAAATTAATGATCGCTTGAACTGTGGGTGTTTATTCAATTTGATAGCATTTGTGGTCTTCCCTGGTCAATGGTGCATTACTGTGCTTCCCAGCACACAAAATATAATTTCATATAAATGGGGTTTATTGACCATCAATTCCAAAAAGAAGTATAAAACTAGTGGCAATAGGTTGGAATAAAATTGGCTAAGACTATGTAACAGAATTGGTTCATAGTTTATATGTAGTGCTTTATAAACAGGCAAAACAGACTGGGTCAGTTTTTACCCAGGAAGACAACAAGTGCCTGGTCGATGTACAGACAACACAAGGGCTAGTCTAAAGCGAACCACAAGTGGACTCGGGACAAACTCCCAATTTCCGGGGTCAAAGTCATAGTCCTGCGCTTTGCGTGCCCAGCATCAACCCTGCCCAGCTCGCCAGGACTTCTGCACAGCATCTGTGCTGCTGGAAATAAAACATTCCATGGATTTTCATGATATTATTTATAATAGCCAAGGAAATCTTAGGACAAGTTGAGACAATCTATCATCATCTCCACTATTAAATAAAACACTGAAGTCCAAAGGCAGTTTTGAAGCCAACAGCACCATTTCTAAGTATTTATTTTCCTTTTACCCAAAGTGGCTTTGTCCGCATCACTGACTACGTTTACATGCACATAATATTCAGTTTGTTTCCCTAATTCTGAAAGAGACGATATTCCGACTAAGCGGTTTACATGGCTAGTGAAAGGGAGTATTACACAATTATTCCTGTTTACATGTAGTGGTGCAAAACAGAATTCTTTTCAAAGTTTACCAGTGGTGGTGGACTTGTTGGACCGTGTGAACACAGCCTCCCTCTCTCATTCCTTCAACCAGCTTCTTGAAAAGGTTGGCGTAGCGATGTTTGAGCATAACCAAAAACCTGTTGAAATCAAAGTCTTTGATAATGTTTAAAAGTTGCTGTGTTTCTCCTTATCAGTTCTGCAGCCCTGCAAACCGTTGGCTGGTTGGTTTGTTTACATCAACCATAGTAACGCACAGCGCTGACCGTAAACCGTAAACAGGCAAGAAGCCATAAACCGCGGTAAAAAACATGATTGAGACGCATATTCCGAATGCGCTGTATACATGTCCAAAGAATGCCTCTAAAACCCGAATAATAACGGAATATCCAACGTCTTAATCGGAAAATTAGATAGATAGATAGATAGATAGATAGATAGATAGATAGATAGATAGATAGATAGATAGATAGATATTGTCATATTCGGAATAACAGTGGAATATTGATGTGCGTGTAAACATACTCACTGATTCGGGGGAATTGGGGTTAGGTTTGCGCAATGATGGTAATGTTTGGCAATGGAGCAGGCTTTACATGACCAATATCAATCCATTAAAAAAAAAAAATACCTGGATTGGGCCAAATCCCAAACTTTTGGATAAGCTTTGGACATTCCTATGAATTTATATTTGAAATCTTGTGAAGGAGACGCTCAAAACACTCACAGGGATTTGTAACAGCTAATTCAAATAAAAACGGCAGGCTTCCACATTGCGGTCCACGAAACACTGCCACAGGGAGCAACAATATAGGGGGAAAGTCTTGTGTTAAAGATATTCTGGTCTAAAGAACCAAATGAACAATGTTTCATCCAGTTGATTTCAGGTAAAATTAATAACAGAGTCTCTTCTTGGATTGGTTGTTGCTCCAAGCAATTTGGATCAAGCCCTTTTACTTCTATTCTTGTTCTCTTCTGATGAAAATTGGCAATCATGTAATAATCCACTTAGGAGCGTGCAAGCTTGCTTCACAGCAGACTCAGCAGCAGTTTTCACTTCAGAGGCCATGACCACCTCGGGCTGCTCCATCATGAGCTCTCCCAGGCCAAACGTAGAGCTCTCATTTTAGATCTTCCTGTGTAATCCCAGATCAAAGGTCCCAGGGAAACTGGAATGGATACCGCTCTAACAAGCAGACTTTCTCAGATGGAAGAAACTAAACCCATTTTTCTTTATCTTCCTTCTGCAGGTTAGCTCACTCAGTGCACTGAAAGATGAACCTTGCCATGATAGTGCGGGTCTCGCTCGTGGCAGAACACAGGAAGATAGTGCCGTGACGCCTCTCCGGCTGTCTGTTTCCAACCCCCCCCCCCCGTTTTCATGCTCCCCAGAGTAACAACTGATAAGCAAAATAGCAGGCACCAATTTTCAAAAAGAATGGAGGTGTCACAGGACTCACCAGGACTTTTCTTTTTCACACTCTTGGGTAGTGATGTTTATTATGTATAAAGAGAAAAAAATTGTTGTTTGGTTGTGGGGATGGTGACTTTTAGGTCACGGACTACGTTTACATGCAAGTAATATTTGGGTTTTTGCCCTTATTCTGAAAAAGACTATATTCCGACTAAGCCGTTTACATGGCTAGTGATAGCCAGTTTACATGTAGCCGGGAAAGAAATAAAAATAAAAAACAACACAGCGGTGGTGGATTGTGGGAACACAGCCTCCCTCTCTCATTCCTTCAACCAGCTTCTTGAAAAGGTCGGCGATATCCAATTCTTTGATAATGTTTAAAAGTAGCTGTGTTTCTCCTTATAGGGTCTGCAGCCTCAAACTGCTGGCTGGTTGGTTTGCGTACATCAACCATAGCAACGCACAGAGCTGACCATAAGCCGTAAACAGGCAAGAGGCCGTAAACTGCGGTAAAAACCCTGATTGAGACGCAAATTCCTAATGCGCTGTATACATGTCCAAAGAATGCCTCTAAAACCCAAATAACACTGGAATATCCCACGTCTTAAAAACGGCCTTTTTCGGGATATCGAACTGGAATATTCTATTTACATGACCTGTATCAAATTCAGCATCTTGTCCTATTCAGAATAATGTGGTATATTGGTGTGCATGAAAAACTAATCCTTGATTGATTAGATTAGTATAGATTAGAATATGGCTAGGACAAGCATATTGCTTCTTCCTTTTTGAACATGAAATGTTAATTTGTTGTTATTGTTTATATAAAAATATATGTTTTTAAACGTTAGAAATAAAGTATATTTAATACAATAAAGCAGACTGCCTTTTTGATATGCATTTCATCTTGACTAATAACACACAACAAAACACAATGTAAAGCCTTTGTTGTCAGGGTCTTGGAACACAATCCCAACCATCACCCCTGACATAATTCACCAGGGGCTCGTGGTCGCGGTCATGGAAGGCTTGTATCGTGTGGACGCGTCAACAGTTTTGTTGTCATTACTTAGAATTCCTCATGGGGGCGGCAGAAACTACACACTATAGCTTTAACCCAAGCCATGATCTTTCCCTAACCAAATTATATTTACTGTTGTAAAGGAAGCTTTGCCTGTCTGCCACTCTGGCTATCAGGAAATAAGAACAACTGCGAGGCTTACTGTAATAGAGGGAAGTGAGAAGGGAAGATCAGAGAATGAAAATCTGGCCCATGTTCAGAGCCTTGGTTTCATGCTCTGGAGCCTTTGAAATCAGAAGGGCTGACTGGCAGCCAGATCTGAAGTGATGGAGGGGTGTGTGTGCATGAGGACAGAAAGAAATGCAACAGGACACATTAGATGGAGTCAGACAAATCTAAGGCAAACAAACTCAATAGAACATCAGTCACTTTTTTTCATGTTTTTTTTTTTTTTTTTTTTTTTTTTACAGCCCCACAAAAACAGACATATTTGAAAACTGAAAAATTTGATGTTGACACCACTTTGAAGTACTCTCAAGTATTTCAGTGAGACGACTAATCATGAACCCTATTTTTAAAATCAAAGACTTTACACAGAAGATCATGATACTGTATGGATTATGTGGAAATTGAAACATAATAGCTAGTCATTTTTCAGTTTGCATAAATGTGTCTCTTGTGTTTGAATGTTCCAGCCTAGTTGTTTACAGTATTGCGTACTCATTACAGAGGGGAGCCATTTCCTGCTGCACGTGGGCAGGATGCAAGGGCAGATTAGCATACCTCCTGGAAAGTTCACACTATAAAACATCTTCACCACAGCAGGTGGTATCGCTTCCACCAGGCAGCTAACAACTTTGAGAGACGCACCGTGAACTCTAACATTATAAACAAATTGGCGAGGATATTCAAGCATAGCAGAGTGAATTTATCTAATGAATCTGATGGCTAGTTCACATAAACAACCAAAGCTTTGATTTTTCTTACATGGGGGCGTAGTGTGCTGGATAACACCAAGGTCAAAGTGAACTCCGTCTTTACTCAGTGATGTGAGGTCACTTCAGAAAAGTCATTTTTTCATTGGCTGATGGTGCTCAAATGTAGAAACTTCCAACACGTCCTCACACCTAAAAGACAGCACAGGTCGTCAGCTAATGACTCCTAAAGCAACATATGTGACCGTGGTTAATGTGAAGCGGTCGCAGCTTTTAAACACTTGGTCAACGCTGTGAAACGGAACTACTTTGTTAGGGCAGTGGTCTTCACCATTTGTTTAATGAGAGCCACACTGAAGACAATAACAGGAGTGACACTTTTACCGCAAAGTATCAAAAGTTACATCCAGTCATAAATAGCATGTGCTATAATCTGTCATCCCTATACATACAATATGTATTTTTTTCCTACATTAGCCATCCAACATTTAACCATCCAAGAACACATTTGGCGTTCGCCAAAACTGGCAACTCTGCAGTAAATCAGTGTTATGGATGGATGGCAGAGCAAGTTTAAAAATCTTTTCTAGTCAATATTTCCATCTTGTAATGCCACTGTTTTAGGTATTTATTAAATAAAAAGTATTTGTATTAGAGCAGACTTAGGGTTATGTTCTAGCTCTGCTTGTTTTTATGAAATATCTGTAATGACTGCATAATCATATCACCGTATTATTTACTGCCACGCGAGCCCTAAATTAAAAATTGGCTAGCCACAGGAGGCTTGCGAGCCTCGCAATGACTAACACTGGGATAAGGCAACAAAACTTCTGTTGAATTTAGGAAAAACAAATAAAAACAAATAAAAAAAAATCATGATTTGGGATCAAATTAGTATGTTTGTTAGGTGACTTAAATTACATATGCAAGTTAAAATAAGTCAACGTGGACTTTTGTTTTCACACGGGACTCAAACAGCGGTCTCATGGGTATACGTCCTGTGTTTGTTTGACCCATCCTTCCCAATGCGGACTTTGTTGCTCTTTAAAACTAAGTCAGGCAAAAATGCCCCAAAATATACATCTAAAAAATTATTCCGAATGCGCTGTATACATGTCCAAAAAATGCCTCTAAAACCCGAATAATACCGGAATATCCAACGTCTTAATCGGAAAATGATAGTGACAGTGAACATGACAGTGTTCTTGTCATTGCTGAGAAGTTTGGAATGAGTTGTAGAAGTTATGGGTTCTCCTCTGGGCGGTTGCACCACTTAATATTCAGTACTAGGAACAATACACAAGTTTTGTGATGTTGCGCCATCACCAGGATGAAAGATTTGTCTTCCAAAACCAATACAACCTACTGTTGAACAGTAAGTCAATTTTGTGATGTGACAATAAAATGCTTAAGGTTTGGCTTAGCAGAAAAAAAATTACTTTGTTAGGTTTAGGGAAAGATCATGGTTTGGGTTAAAGTGCTTCACATGATAAAATTGTTAAAATAAGACAGTGAATAAGCAAGCAAGAAAGAAGTAAAATAACAATGGAAATACAAATTAAAAATACTCAAAAACATAAAATTACAACCATGAGAAAAAAAAAAAAAGAGTCTTCAGCTGTTTTTTAAAAGCATTAACTGAGACCACAGAATGTAAGACAATGTTGGAGCAACCACTTCAAAGGCGCAGTCACTAATAAGTAAGTTAGTAAGTAAGTTATGGTACTTTCAGGTTTATCATAGCTACAAGGTGGTTAAGGTTATGGAATAAATGTGGTCATGCTTAAAAACAAACAAACATTGATTGTAGAAATTGAAAACAAGTCAGATATTTTCTTGACTCATCCATACCCTGACCCCTTCCCTTGCAGACTGTCTCTTCTATCATAGTCTATATCCTTGACATTCCACTTCCGGGATTGCTCCGTTGCTGCCAGAAAATCTGCCGGATTTCACTCATTTAGGCCGGATATCCATTGCCTTTGGCTTCCTTTGTGTTGGCATTTTAAACTCTGATCGATATGAGGACTATGGTTAACCTTTTCTCAGATCTCTGCATGGTAAATCCAGACAGCTAGCTAGACTATCTGTCCAATCTGAGTTTTCTGTTGCAAGACTAAAACAACTTTTAAAAAACGTACACTTTCCACCCCAACAAGTTAATTCCGAGGCCTATTTTGCAGCGGCACCGCGACTTTTCTCTGGTGATTAGAAAAAGACGATTGTGACTGGTTTAAAGAAATGCGCACACACACACACACACACACACACACACACACACACCCCTAATAGCTACTAGATGGATTGCCATTCAATTTAATACAGATGGCACCCAGAGGATGATGAGCATGCAAGACAGCAAGATAAAATACAGTCACTTTGTGAAAATTCAAGATGGAAAGTTAAAGTGACCATAGAGGATAAGTTTTAACAATAAGCACAAACTCCACCTAAAGTCTCCTTTTGCAACAGCAACACATGGACTCCTCACCCTTGGCAATTTATTGTATTGTATCAAGAGGTTCTTGCCAATTCATGTCCCAAAGTTGCTGCAAAATACCCTGTATTAGTTCAATGAATTGCATTTATTGTTTACTTTAACTGATGTAGTAGAGAAAGACATTGAAGGACGTTTCTCAACAATGTATGACACATTCAATGAAGTATTAGGTTGTCAGTTTACTGTTTCTGCTGGAAAAGGTTTTGTCTAATCTAATAGATACATTCAAAAAGCCTCTTCCCCTTAATCAAATTTGATTTAACATTTTCATTGCACAGAGTACAGGCACTGACAACAAAATGCAGTTAAGCTAAGCTAACCAGAAGTGCAAAAAAGCAGTAAAGTGCAGAGTCATGCACATACTGTATGTCTAGTGGTGGTATAAACACAAATAATAAATTAAATAATAAGGGGTGGACATGAGTATGCTGGATACATACAATATGTAGTGTGACAGAATTTTTTTTTTAATACCGTTTCCTCTGAACTGGGTACTCAATAAATCAAAACTATAATTTGAATGAAACCGTAGAAAGTAAAATTGTACTAGTCAGTTAAGCCAAGTATGAGGATGTTTATATGCCGCAGTGTGATGGAGGAAACCATTAATTTGACAAAACTTACACCCACGCAAGAAAAAGCTGCAGTGTTCCCACACAACACATTCAACATCAGACCTTCACCAAAAGGATGGGTTCAAACTTTTACAGGAAGGCGTTAAGCTGAAAAGTACCTTTTGAGTGTGAAGACATTTTTTCTTTCTGCCTGTGCCGAGTAATCCGGTGAACACAGAATAAGAGATCTGTTGAAATCCCCCTTCACTTGCTGTTAAATAGCCGTTAAGTGATACAAAAAGGGGATAAACATGTCTGTTGCACGTGTACAGACAATGTAACCCAGACTGTTGCCCCCCTCTCCCAGTCTGTGTTTAATCTCCGACGCCATCATATACGGCAGCAAACTACAATGGTTTCTAAAGAGCTGGTGCAAAAAGTGCACATGTATTACATTAAAGAAAGACAATGATGATTACATGCATTTGCTTAGATTTATTGTCATAAAGGAATATATATTTCTGTTCACAGCCAGTACACAGAAACCTACATATATACACATAGCAACATAAATATCCATCCATCCATCCATCCATCCATCCATCGTCATCCACTTGATCCAGGTTCAGGTAGAAGTGGCAACAGCTCAAGTAAGGTAGCCCAGATGTCCCTCACCCTAGCTTCTCCTGGGGTTTCCCAAGGCGTTCCCAGGCCAGATGAGATGTGTAATTCCTCCAGCGTGTTCTGGCCGTGCGTTCATGGGCATCAGAAAAACATTTTCCCAGTGAAAACGTCATCATTCATGTCACTTCATATGGGAATCAGAGGTGGGAAACTGGGGCTAGATTTTGCCAACAAGGTTTCCCAGTTGGTGACACGTTGACAACTGACGAACAGAAACATGGCCGACGATCGTTAAAATGTGTTGAAGGGTGAGAAACTTTTCCTAAATATAGAAAATTCACACATGCATGCAATATATTTTGCCAACGTCCACAATGTGCTATCGATTTAGGTTGTAGTCATCCATTGGTTTCAACAGAGTAACTTGAATTAGTTATAAAAGTTGTGTGCTATTGCCAGTAACAAGTAAGCCAATTCAAGTCAAGTAGGCCTATGTTTTGAGCTCTTGTACAAACTGTAGTGAGGAAAGTAATGCGTAGTTGAAGAGCTTTGGGGTGTCCTTTGTTATTGTGGCCTCAATGTTTTCACACGCCCGATGCTCTAGGCTACGCTCGACAGTTTGTGGCATTTTCATCCAACAGATGAAATGCGTTTGGCCAATATAACCGAAGAACACGCATCCCGACCATAGACAGTGAAGCACATGAACACTGGCAGTCGGAAAAACAACGTAATCACGGGCGGGGTCCCTGATATTTCCAGGAGGGATGAATGGACCATGGGTCTACTCCAGAGTCTCCTCCCACCCAGCTGGACAAGCCTGGAAGACCAACTCCAATGGGAGGCGCCCCATATAGGAGGCATCCTTACCGATATTCGCGGTATCGCAACGAAAAATCCCCCTGCGGCCCAGAAGGGATTTCCCCCATATGTCACCATTGTAAAAGAGATGCCTGTAAAACTGCTGCCAGGGAACCTTGAACTGCAAACAAGGTCTGTTATGACTGTATATGATTTGAAAAACCTCTCTAGCCGAGAAAAGCGATTTCAAAACCTGTGACGTCACCACAATATAAGGTCTATGGGCCGAGTGGGAAACACTACGGAGCATATTCAGTGGGCCGCATATCACAGACGTAAACCTGGAAGCTTAGAAACTTTTTTGGCCGATGCGCCAGGCGAGCAACTCCATTGAACCGAATGGACGCCATTTTGTATCCAGTCAATAGGACACATCCATTATATACTGTACACACAGCAACATACAGATCCACAAACAATCTTCACGTTCTTTTATTCAAACCGTGTCAGCGAGTTAAGGCTGCTATTGTAGAAGAAACCCAACTCCTGTTGAAGCGAGCTCTTTTCGACCACATTGAAATAATGTTTAGGGTTGGTGCAGGGGGCGATCCGTGCCATTTGATATTGTAAGTGCTAGGCGTGCATTGGAGATGGTTAATATGGTGAAGGAACAGGCGGAACAGAATGATTGGTTCGGTTGAGTTTACAGACGACATGGAGCCTTTGCTGGAAATGTGAAGGACATCAGACAAAGACCGACAGTCTGCATGTAGCTGCAGTTACCTTGTGTTTCTCAGGACACAATCAGTGCCATCTTTTCTACTGATCCACTTGCTCTTTCTGGGTCAGGTCTGCCTCCTGCAAAGGGCTTCATTTTTGCGTGCGTCTTTATTTCATTCCATCTCTTATTTCCGCATTATTTTGTGTAGTGACTCATACTATTTAGAATGCTCTCTATTAATAAAACACACACACACACACACACACACACACACACACACACACACACACACACACACACACACACACACACACACACACACACACACACACACACACACACACTACACACACACACACTACACAAGTAATAAATGCCAAAACAAATTTTCTCAGGAGGAGTTAGATTGCAGCCCTGGGAGAGGTTTTCTATTCCATTTAGGAGTAGGTCTTTATTTTTGTTTTGTTTCTAAACTTACAAAAAATGTCACCCTCTGGGATTGGCATAGTTGCAGACATTAACACACTATTCGCACAAACCAACCTGAGTTCTGTCAAGAGCATTAACGTCACACAGCAAATAAAACGCAATATAGTTTGACTTGACAGTGCAAGTCTATTCTTGGGGATGCTCCCTGCTGCGGCAATAAAGCACATCAGCATGAAATGCATAGCAACATCCCCACCCCCCCATGGGTATAAAGTAGAAATAAACACTACCCAAGGTGTACACAGCAGGCAGGGGCTGGGGTGGAGCAGCCTTTTACCTGGAACAGCAGCAACCGAGGTAAGCAAACATCAACGTTCACTGGGGATTTATCAGAATATGGCATGCATACATACATACATACATACGATCGCAAAATGACAAATTTATCCAAAAATCACTGAAATATATTATAAGAACAATGACCTGTATTCCACTGCTATGCATTAATTAAATTTGTGCAAGAAGTATTCATTTGATCATTTACGATTGTACAGTAATTTGTGAATTACAAGAGTATACGCAAACAAGACTATGAGACCGTAGCCATGCACAGCAGTGCTTTGAGCTAAAATGCTAGTGTCAGCATACTACAGTTTCTCTCTCTCTCTCTCTGTGTGTGTTTGTGTGTGTGTGTGTGTGTGTGTGTGTGTGTGTGTGTGTGTGTGTGTGTGTGTGTGTGTGTGTGTGTGTGTGTGTGTGTGTGTGTGCACATGGGACCATAGAAACAGTGTCTGATAAACAGCCATCAAGTAGATGACCTATATCACTGATTAAGCAGACATTTTGATGCTAGCAAAAATTAAAAAAGGATCACAGATGGATTTTGGATAGGATTTGAACTCCTTGAATATTTCCTTCAAATTTCATGGCAATCTCATTTTAACAGAATCAGGAGATCACTAATGTCACACAGAGTCATCCTCTGGACACCATGACTGTCCGTACAAAAGTTTATGGAAATTCAACAGATTTCACAGGTTTTTAGATATTTCAGTCAGGACCAAAGTGGTGGGCCGGTGAACTTATTTTATATGAAATGCAATAACCAATACTGTACATTTATATAAATACACTGCTGAAATATGCAGTATATGATCAAAAGGATACTAAGAAGGAAGGCCATATTTAGTTTTATTAATCCATAAAGCTTATTTCAAAAAAGAGGTACCACTAGAAATGCCATGGAGCAATTTTATATTGTCATTTAATTGCATTTCCTTTTTTATGGTCACCATTTTGTTTGTCTTCGTGCACATGCTTGTGCCATGATCCACATCTCTGCCAATGGTTTCACACCATTCCACTAGGTGGTGGTAAACAACACGGCAATGTACCAGCAAAGGCAAGGAAGAAGAAGCTACTAAAACATGGATGGAAACAGTTTCAAACCAACGTATATCAAAAAGCTCTGAAAATGTTTTACAAGGAAGGAAATGCATTCAACTTGTTTCTCAGATTTTAAGAACATGTGTTGTTCACAAAAAACCTCCACAATGTGGATTACCGTTTCAGGTTTAGCAATTTTACACAATACGTTAATCCTGTTTTGAATAAATGCATACAGAAATATTCCTCCACCTTTTTTGGCAACTGCAAAAGCTACAGCCAACCACTTATTATAATGCTGATGAGTCAATCTGGAGAGAACACTAGAATTCGGAATCTGCCTGAAAGCATGTTTAATTCTGTGGAAAATATGATCCTCAAAAACCTTTGAACCATTACACATTGCTATACCCTATGTAGCTATGATGCTTCCTTAGATGAACATTTGCAGCAAGTGCCAGCTGGTCTGAGACTAACCCTCTGTCATTTAGTGGGAATACGAGCAATATCGACACACTAAGTTGAGCTGTGTCACCTCAAAGTGAAAAAAAACCAAACATAAAATGGCTCTGTTCCAGATCTTGTTCCATTTGTACAATCTACAAGTTAAGGTTTTAGTAGATGGTGCCTCGTGAGACTCACATCCCTGTGGATCACATTATTAAATGCAATTTTCCATCTAAAATTTAGTTTTGATATCATTAGTGGTGGAGTGAAAATATATATCAACTAGAAGAAGGGAAATAGCTGGCATGATAATTGTTGTAGTACGCGGAAATTGACAGAAGAAGCTTAATAGGGTCAATTGGGAAACCAACATTCACTCTAGCTATACTGAAGTACACAATTACTTTCTTGGTTATACATTAGATATGAGCACACGTTAAATGCAGTGTTACTATTATGTGCTGATCGGTGCTGCAACTAAGAATTCTTGTCTTTACATATCCGTCACATTTGGCTGTACGTCCCCGTTTTTATGCACTTGATTGTTCCGGCTAGTAATGGCAGCAGAACAGAGCATGTTGAAGCTATCTGTTGGGTTGGAAGATAAATGGCACAGTGGAAGGAGGTACTGATGGCAGGGGCCAAATGTGTATAAAAGGCATTAGCTGAATGACCTTCAGTGACAAGCCACAGCTGAAGCTGCATCATCATGTGTCCCGACATGGCCTGAAAAAGGAAAAAAAGCGACTGGGTTTCCTTGACCAGCAGCAGATATGAAATAATACCGAGCTGTGGGGATTAACCGCTCATTCTCTGTTTTTCTGATGTCTATCTCACACACTCTCCTTCCTCATCTGTCATCCTTTCACTTGATTCATCGATTCAGCCCTGTAGGCAAGATGAGAGTGCTGTGGTGGCAGAGTGAAACACTCGCTTAGGGATATGAACACTGTAGTAGACTGTAGCTGAGAAGGAGAAATTACAGCCTGTTATACAATTTTGCAGGCAGTTTGAGACTAGAGGCTGAAAGAGTCAAGTTGTGATTGGAAGGTCAGCATTTCAAATCCTGGAAACACCTGAGGAGAGTGAGCGGATAACACTTTTCCTGTGGTCCACAACAACCACCACTGCTGAGAAAGGCAGTAAAGAGACACTTGATCGACTTTAAACCCCGTGCCATATATAAGCCAAACGAGCGCCATTGTCTATAATATTGTCAGTGATTGTGAGTATTAGTGCTGTCAGCTATGGCAGCGATTAATCTTCTCTCTGCCTCTGGGAACTCTCAATAAATATCTATATCTTTGCATTTGTAGGACAATCATTAAATACTCAAGAGCTATAGATCATCTATAAGGCATTTTGTATGTTTTTATATATGTGATAAAGAGAAAACTCACCAAACTATTGCTGCAACAGTGCAGTTTACTCTGCACCACTAAGTTAGGAGCTGGAAGGAAGCGTGGTCTATAAAAGGAAGCAAAGTAATTGCAAAATATTTTATGGTAAATAGAAGATTTACTAACATAAGGCATTACTGTGAGACTCATTCTTTTCTCTTAAGAGTACAGACAAACGAGCAAACCAAATAGGAAAGCAAGCATAATGTCTAGTACATTGTTTTTAATTAGCAGGGACAAAGTAATGCAGGCAACGTTTGGGTTTCTTAATTCACTTTCTTCTTATCTTTCAAGTGCATTCAAAGAATAATTCGTCATCAGATATCAGCTTTGTAATGGTACGTCAACTAAGAGGAATGTATAAGCTCGGCAGCAGCAGCTAAGCTGACTAACACAAAGAGACAGCTTAGCCAGCAGCCACTGGTTTAATCCTGTAATTTCTATCAAGAAATTGCAACTAATGTTAGGACAAGCTATGGGATTTTGGGAACTTGCCCAGAAAACAATTCTAAAAGCATAAATATATCAAGGTTCCAACAAGTCCTCCAAACCATATGACAATATAAGTAATTTGTTCCTAACCCTCTAATACGACCTACGGGAGGGTATCATTAAATAGCGCCCCTAGTGGTGGCGGAAATACGACCTCATATCTAAATCAGAGAATATTGTTTGCGGTTTTGAATGTAAAGGTTAAACACGTCTTTAACGTTGTGAAGTGGTCGCAGTTTGGTTATGTCTAGGCACAAAAACTACTTGGTTATGTTTAGGCACCAAAACTACTTAGTTAAGTTTAGAAAAAGATGGTGGTTTGAACAAGTAAAAAAAAAAATAAATAAAAATAAATCCTCACCTTTGACTTTTAAACTAACATTCCGTCACCTTACTTCCTGCTTTGCTCTCGTCATAATTACTAATACCACTAGAGGGCAACGCCACTATAAATGTAAACATAGCTTGTATTATGCTGCTTAACATACAACGTCTCCGAGTGTTTCTCGGGGGAGGACAATCTCCAAGGATCACCAGTACTCTAGTCTTTCAATGACATACCCCTCTCCACAGCGCTGTGTCAGCGCTGCGGAGATGGTCTGGCTAAACCGATTATCTTTTCTAGGATAGGGAGAAAAAAACAAAAACAAAAAACATCTGGCTTGTTTGGATTTCGTTAAACCCATCACAACCGTCCTGGGTGGCGCTAAGCCCTGATAGCGGTGCTAGCGAGAGGGGAGGGACAACCGGGTGTCAGGCTTTATCCCAGCAATGTACATCCGTTGAGCCAGACTACCAGTACTTTGACTACTTTACAAGGTAATAATCGTTAACGAAAAACTAACAAAATAACGAAAACTAGGTGGGGATAAAACGTTGTTGTTAACTTAATTAAAAATAAAACGAGTAACAAGTAACTAAAACTGTAATGTCTGTTTGCAAAACTAAAATGAAATTATCTAGTAAATGTCCTTAGTTTTCGTCTTTGTCAATGTCTTCCATAGAACAAATAACGTTATATCTTTCAGAGTTGACATTTCTGACCATAGACCTGTTTTATACAGTCAATGCCATAAACCTAGATAGTTTCCAACTGGAAACCCAGAAATTCCGACATTCCATGTCAAATTGAACACAACATAGTCCATGCCCCTCGCCTGGCATTATGGCGGTACCGAAAGTCGGAAGAAAGCGGCAGAGACCTATTTGATTAGTGCCTTGCAGTGGAAGGTGGTAAAATATGTGGACAATTTATTAAAAGGGAAAAATCTCACGAATTTGAAAGTACATTTGAGAAGTGCGCACAAAGAGGCTAACCTAGATTACCTTAACAAGGTAAAGGAGAACACAAAGCCCCCGAAACAGAAGCTAACCCCGGGTCGGTGCAGGGCGGGGGTGTATGGGTACGGGCCCAGGCAGCATGACGGAGACAACAGCAGGACAGAGAACACTACAGGAGGGCTTTCACCGGCGATCTGATGGTTAGCTGCTGGTTAATAAATATGCAGGAATACCACAAGCGGGAGGAAGCATGGGTTAATATGTGTATTGATACTGGGATGTCTACACAACTGTGTGAGTCGATGGACTTCAAAAAGTTTGCTTTACTTTACTCAAACCAAAGTTCAAAACACCTGTTGATGTACGTCTTCTTTAGTCTGTTGGCTATTTAGGTTTTTTTCCTGTAACACAACACATTTTGCACTTGTCTGGTGTAGACTGTTTATATATTTGTTCTCATATGTACATTTTATGTACTGGTGTTATTGTTGAATACATTGTGAATACATAGTTCTAAAATTGTATGATGTTTTTGTTGAGTTATTATCACACAATACTTTTTCTGACCTTTTTGAATCTTGCCCCTGACAAATAACCCATAATACAAAAAATAAAATAAAAGACTAAAACTACTGCTAAAAGTAATAAAAACTAAACTAGCAAACCCGCTTTAAAAACTAAACTGAATTTGAAAACACAAAGTCAAAACAAAATAAAAACTAATGAAAAAAGGAAAACTATAATATCCTAGGTCCTCTAGTGAAATGTGTTATATGACATGACAGGATCGGTGAATTGTTCAAATTTTAGGACTGAATTGAAGACAACTGCACGTCCTACCCTCCAACAACCCCAGTCACAACATTTGGAACGTAAACAGGCAGTATAATGTTGCCATAGAGTCAGTTACCTAGCTTGGGGCTTGTTTATTTATGTTTGCAATTAACCCATGCATACAAAGACAAATATCACTGGATTAATTTGATACCGAAGTAAACCTAAAAACATGATGATTCTAAGTCAAGTTCTGGCGCTACAAGGAGCATTTTTATTCTAGGATTCTAGGACGTTTATTAGTGATTGACATCGGTTTAATCACACTGAATCAAAACAAATGTGTAGCATATCGGCTTCAGCTTGTATCGAGAATTTGTAGTAGAACTACAAAAAGTAATAGTAGGCCTAGTATAGTTTTGTATTGTATAACTGAATGGGATGTAAACCATCCGAAGTACTATTATTATCAAAGGAATGTAAAAGTTAGCAAAAAATGAACTCATGCTAGCAAAAGGGTTAACCTTGAAATGAGATATTTTGTCCTAAAATAAATAGGAAAAAAAAAGAATATACCACCATGCAATCCAAAAGACTAAAATTTAAGGTGCCATTTCCCCAAAACTTCAGAGCTTAAAATAGGTGTCAAAGCATACTGGAGGTCATGTAACAAATATGGCCCTTTTATCTAGATAAACATAACTCCAAATAAGATCAACTAGCTAATTAAGACATGGCAAGTGACTGATTTACTTGAAGTCAAACAGCCTTGCATAGCCAGCACTAGAGAATTCAATCCATACCCAAAACAAGTCCGGGAGATTTGAAATAATAATAATATAAGTTATCCCACAGAAATAAAGCTTTTGCAGTGTACCTTCTTCTGCATTAGTTTCAGTAACTATTTAATGAGCTGTGACAAAACAAAAAACGATGAAATCGTAGAAAGAGTACAACCAGAAAACAACAACAGAGTATGCACAGAGTTGATCTTTGGTGTCTAGGCTCTGACCTTATCACTCCCCGCAAGCAAACACCAAGCTCGGCTCAGCGGAGAGAGAAGAGTGGTGATAAAATGTCCAAAAGACAATATATACAGAGCCCAACACCAGCTGTTACGTGAAATGTGTGTGGCCACTCCCCATTAACAAAGCACCTCCATACAGGGAATATGTCATCTAGTAAAGGCAGACAAATGAATTAAAACCCAACATCCGCCCAATATGCAGCAGCAGACAAACCCACATTAGCAAATGAATATAGGTATTGGGCATAAGAGCAGAAATTAGCAGTCAGCAGACCCCAACTCATTAAATAGCCAGCAGAATATTCAGCCTCATAGCTATATTAGCAATAAACATGCTGTCACAGACATCATATAGCCTACCTTGGTGAAGTGAAGCAGGGAGTTGCCATTGTTGCAACCTGTAAAAGATGAAACATGACTTTGTAACATCTGTCCGAGGACATGTTTACAATGTTTTAAATGTGTCACCGTCCCAGTGGCTCTAACTCAAAACCCAGTAGCGCCAGTCAATGCTTTACAAACTTAAGTGTACAAATATGCTTTAACATGACAGCATCACTCTCAAGTTCAATGTTTGTGCCGTAGGCCTTTTTTTTTAACTGCAGAACTTGTGATACCTAATGGCAGGAAAGGAGGCCCAGGTGTAATTAATAACATCAATGATGGCTGCTCTTCCGTTAGATTTGCCCACGGGCCTGGCTTCCTTAGACACTTATTTGGAACTATGCATGGGTATCATTAGGATTTTATCATATCAGTCTTTTTCTCTCCCTCTGCTGCTTACTCACTTATAATATCCACACATATGTGCTGAGTTATTCCTCAAAAGAGTTTGCTACTTGCTGTGTAGCCTAACATTTTAGTTAAAAAAACAAAAACATTTTCCAAATGCTTAGACCCAGCGGGCACCCGGCAGCGTTGCATAAAAACCGATAGCAGTGCTGTTGGTCCAGGAATAGTGGTACTAGTACCGGTTCTTGATACACATCCTTACTTAGACTGAGCCATCGTTAACCAAATTAGCTCCACTTGTTCTTTCCCTGCTATGCCGTGGTGCAAGGAGGCAATGTAGCTAGCTAGATTTTACTTCTACGTCTAAATCAACATAAATAAATAAATAATGCATTTTGATCAGGGTCTGATGGTCCAGTCTGACACTGCTGAAGTGACATGATCACACTGTTGGCAGGCAGCAGGCTTCCTTATTCAAAGCTGAAGCAGCAGAATTAAAAGGCTTTACAGTAGAGTTTGAAAATGAGCAGTAAAGCTGTGGCATTGACATAGAAATAGAGTGGGCAGTGCATTGCCAGCTTGGATAAAGCAGTTTATTAAATGGTGCATTTAATCTACAGTATATTGTGTGTGGACGGTTGTGTGTAACAGCTTGGTTGATAGAGATTGAGAGATGATGATGAGGTTGATGGTTTTGAGCCCATTAGCTGATATCACAAGAGCTCTAGCTCATGTGAGAAATAAATACAAATTAAAACAGTGAGAATATTTTTCAACATTACAAAATACACATGGTATTAAGACTGTGAGAGGGGTCACAGGGATAGGAGACAAATGTATGGAATGCCGTTTTATTCAATATTAAATAAATGAATAAATACATAAATACATGAATAAATAAATATGCCTTTGAAATACATCATGAAATAAATGAGGCAATAAATATATAAGTAATTAAATAAATGTAAATATTCATATACAAATGAAACAATTAGTTCAATATATTAAAAGGTTTTACTTTTAATTATTTCATGGTACTTTTATTTCATAAGTCCACATTTATTTATTTCCGTGGACTTTTATTTCCTAATGCCACATTTATTTATTTCCCTCTATTTATTTCCACTTCTTATATGCAAATCAGGGAGCGTGGTTATCTCACATTCATTCACGACCGGCAGTTCGCGGTGCTGTGTATCCAGCCCACAGTCACCTATTCTGGGGTAACTAGACCACCAACTACTGCTCAACTGACGGAGCACCAAGCCCAGCAGCGCGCGGTGCTCTGTACCCAGCCCACAGTCACCTATTATGGGGTAACTAGACCACCAACTAGTGCTCAACTGACAGAGCACCACACTCTGTAGCTCTTAGTGCTCTGTACCCAGCCCACGACCCAACCCAGTCACCTATTCTGCAGTAACTGAACCACCAACTAAACGACTGGAAATAAATAGAGGGAAATAAATAAATGTGGCATTAGGAAATAAAAGTCCACGGAAATAAATAAATGTGGACTTATGAAATAAAAGTACCATGAAATAATTAAAAGTAAAACCTTTTAATATATTTAACTAATTAATTCATTTGTATACAAATATTTAATTTATTTAATTATTTATGTATTTAGTGCCTCATTAATTTATTTCATGACATATTTCAAAGGCATATTCATTCATTCATGTATTTATTCATTTATTTATGTATTTATTCATTTATTTAATATTGAATAAAACAGCATTCCATACAAATGCAGACAACTAGGCAGGCTGATATAGTTCAGGGTTTTAGTGACAAAAATGGAGCTACATATGCTACCGAATCATAAAATAGGACGGCAGCCCGAACAGGCCAACGTGTCAAAAGTATGACATGCTTGAGCACATACATTTGGGTATCTGGAGTGCCTACCAACCCACAAATTGTGGAAAAAGAAAACTCGGTCAGTTTTTCGGTAGGGTTGACATGGGATTCAACAAGCCATTTAGATTTGGCTCCCCTTCCTATGTCACATGTAGACTCATTAGATTATACCGCCTCCCCCATTTGAGTATCTCCACCCACGGCTTGAGATCTATCTATGCAAAGGTGCGCCATATTTTTCTCGCAAGACAATCAGAGCAGACCGGGCTTTTCAGGAGGGGAGGGTTTAAAGAGACAGGTGCTAAAATGGAACATGTCAGAGTATATTCAGACAGACAGTATGAGAAAGTATGAGTTTTTTTTAGCATTAAAGCATATAAACATGTTCTAGCAAAAACCCAAACTACAAGTATGAACCTGAAAATGAGACTCATGAGCTTGTTGAAGGATTAAAAGAAGAGACGCTGTTTTCGCACGGTCCAACAGGTCAGGCGCCGATGGTAAACTTAGAAAAAAAAAACTGTTTTGCACGGCTACATGTTAACGGGAATATTAGTAGAATACTCACTTTCATTAGACATGTAAACAGCTTAGTCAGAATATCGCCCTTTTTGGAATTAGGGAAAAATCAGGAATATTATGTGCGTGTAAACGTAGTCATTGACAGAATGGAAACTGAGCTAGGGTAAAAAGGCTGGTATATGTACTGCAGGGCTGATTAGGAAAAGTGGAAACAGGTGAGCAGGTGAATGACAGTCCGGTGGGAAGGTCTGAGTGCATCCGGACAGGCAGAGAATGGCAGGCCTGGGGAGTAGGAATTAATTTCAGTAATACCTGTGATGTGTCCTTTCAATTCTTTTTTTACCAATTTTAAAGGAGTTTGCATGTTAGCATTTTAAATTCACTGTGGTTTTACAGTAGCCTATTCGACCCACACAAGCTCACGCAACTGCTACAGCAACACTACTCTATGGCAGCCCATTGCTGCCAAAAGTATTTCATGAAACATCTGTTGTTATAAAGTGAAAAGGAATATAAAGAGAAACTGATTGGTTTCATTGCTTTCCAAGTTGTAATTTAAAGTGTGAGTTTGTTTTAATTTCTTCAAAGTCTCCTCAGATAAATACAGTATTTATCTGAGGAGACTTTGCTAAGAGCAATTTACTACATGTACTAAATTCCATTGTTTACATTGCATAAAAAAATGAACAAAGATATATGCACTTCTTATAATTATTTTCTCTAACTTACAGACAAGCAAATGCTAATTTAGAATCAGAGCAGGTATACTCCTGTGTTGCACTTGAATGGTCCTTACAGCTGTGAACTCACATCACATAACTTCCACTTTTTCACATAATTGGTACTCTGTTGAATTTTATCCTCGCCATTTGGCAATCTCATAATGCCTTGACTTTTAAAGACCCATAATTCAGATGAAAAATTGAGTGACTCACAGCCAAGCAGAGCTGTTTTCTCCAATGGCCTTTTGAAATTCAGCCAAGCAAAATCTCAGTTAATTAGAAGTGAACAAAGAGGAGGGAGTGAAGGAAGAACTCTGAGGTTGACAGCGTTGTTGTTGCCCTGGAAGAAACAATGATCTTTTGTTGGTGGTGGTTTTGGCAGTGAAGGGAAAACAAAAGAATGATGACACAAAGTGAAAGGAAGGTTATAGAAAGGTAGATACTGTGATGTACCCTGTGATCATCCGTCAGTAGTGATTTCATAGAATCTTTATGAAAATGGAGTGGTATTGCAAAGAGTAATTGCTTGGAAAGCAGTAGGCTATGATTCTTAATATTGGTTATTTAATTACTTCCTAAATAATGAATTCAAAGACAGACATTCCTTTTGTTATTTATTTGGTCTTCATATATGCAAAGTTAGACTCAAATTCTTCTTACCGTTATTGCTTTGATAAGTCTGATAAATCACTGATAAGAGAACCAGAAGTGATTTGCACTCACCAGAAGACAAAGTTCTTGGTATGTTTTTCATCCTCTGCAATAATTACAGGTCCCATATTGTAAAAAGTGAGATTTTCACATCTTTGTTGGTTATAAAGCAGGTCAAGGTGCTATCAAAATACTGGTAAGTATCAAAGCGCTTAATCCTTGGAGGAGTGCACACAGCCTAAATTCAGAAATGTTTAAACGAGCCGTTAGCACTTCCATACAGTTGTGATGTCACACACACCTATACTATATAGATAGAACATGCCGCTACTGTGCTATTACAGTCATTCCCTGGCTGCAATGACGGTGCAGAGATGCAAAGAGAGCACAGATGCGGAAGACCCAGAAACAGAGCAGGAGGAAGGCTTAAAGAGACAAGTGCTTAAATATTATATTTAAACAATAAGGCATGTGAACATGTTTTCGTAGAAACCCTAAATACACGTATGAACCTGAAAATGAGCATGATATGGGAACTTTACAGTCCTATTCCCACAGGACGTATTGGTTTTACACTGTAACCTATGTAATTGCTGAAATAATCTGCTTATTGCCGTGCAAATCTGCCATGTTTTTCAACTGAAAAGTATAAAAGCAATTACATTTACACTTTAACTAAATTACGTGGCACATTTCTCCAAGCACACTATCCCATGTTTGTTTCCCCTTTTCCTTAGTTTCTTTTTGAGGATTTCTTAGATTTCTTTCCTTTTTTTCTACCTCTTCTGGAAAGAGAATAATCGAGGCTGCCATAGAAAGAATTAATGAGAGCTTTGATGGCATTTTCAGTGCAAATTCAGGCTCATCTAGCTGCACAGCATGGAGGCCATTGAGGCAAGGGGCAAGCTCAAATCCATCAAAAGAATGAAATCTTGAAAGATAACAAGACGGATGACATGGATGAGTGAGTATATTCCTAAATCACCAGTCCTGTGTGGATGTGGATGTTATGATAAATCTATTTGGAATGTTAAGAACCCTAGCCAGTAGTAAATAAGCCAGTCTGAAATCTCAGCTTTGTGATGAATTGCAGAAGCCTAGATTCAGCATCATGAACAAAGCACCAACCTTTCCATCCAGGAAGTTTGAAGAGAGGAAATAAACCTGACAGATCTCCCACACTGTCACAGTTCTTTTTTTTTTTTTTTTTTTTTTTTTTACATTGGAACACATTTGGAATTTTCAAATTAAAGCACATTGTTCTTTGAAAGTAGCTCCCTTTCATAGCCTTGACATGAATAGACAAGCTGTTCAATAGGAATTGCCGCTCAAATGTCAAAGCTGATAGTCTTTCTTAGACACAAATGGAAACATTACTTTTGGCTTTAAGGGAATGAATTGTCAAAGTGACTGTTGAGTGTATTCCTCTGAATCTTGGCACTGTTCTATTTCCCCACAGAAGAAGATTGTCTGCAAAGCAAATCGTTTTGGTAGCTCATTACTGCTTTCTTTCCACAGGAGAAGCATTAGCTCATTGTCTGTGGAATGATAAGGCACAGTGGGCTACCTGAACTCGAGAGAAACTTTCACCTTCAGTGTGGCTTTGAAGGGACGGACATTTATCACCATCAGCATCCACACGGCTCCACTGCTCATTCACACATTACCTTAATTAGGATTTTATGAGAGGTCATTGCTCTTACTCTGCCACTTAAAGAAGTGCACTGTAGACATGAAAGGGGCAAAACAAATCACATTTATTATCTCCGTTAACTCACCTAAATTCACAGTGCTTCACATAGCACCATAAGAGATGTTTAGAGCGCTACTGTAAAATTGGACTGTAAATGTACTCTCACTGGCAATTAAAGGCTAATTTATAGTTTGGTGTTACCTGCAATATCGCGCCGCCACCACCGCGGTCTTCCATCATCAGCTCCAACGAAGAGCTTAAAAGCTGCATATAGAGTTCCTCAAGGATGTTGGCTTTATAATAACTTATATGCATCTGTGGTCCACAGGGATGGTGTCACAAAGCTGACTCGTGGGCATGAGCTGTGGGCTAGATTCTCTTTTAGCATTTAGCCAGCTGTTAAGTCAAGATGGCAGCAAAGGTCAGTGCAAGAAGAACAATGCTGTTGACATATCAGAAAACATCTGCTAATTATCTCCGCCTATGTGGTATAATGTATTATTTAAGATACAGCATCTTTTTGAGTTAGCACTGTGTAAATGACTGTTGCACTAACACATAAAAAGCCAGATATTAAAGACACTGCATTTATTTTTCAATGTATTTCTTGGTATTAAATTAACCCCGTCTCTCCCTTTGTCTATACCAAACTAAGTATTTCCAGAAGGTAAGCACTAGAGGATGGATACCCGACCCAAGCCTGACGGGACCCGACAGGCCGGGCCGGGTTCGGACAGATATTTAGAAATGATGTTCGGGTTTGGGTCAGCTCGGTCACATCAGCGCGATATGAATGGGCCCCTTGTGCACGCCTGTATTAACGTGCGCTTGGTACCCCGTGTGCGCAGATGCGATCATCTGTTTCATTTCCGAATGCCTTCTTACAGTTGCTTAATAAAAGCGGGCTTTCCACACAAACAAACGTACATGTGTCATTAATATGAGAAAAAAATTTGATTTTAAAAGTGTCGGGCTCGGGTTGGGCTCGGACATAAAAATCTTAATGCCTGTCAGTCACGGCTGGGTTTGGACAGAAAAATGCGGCCCGAGAACGCGTCTCACATGAACAATCTTCTGTTGTGTGCTACGTGTGTGGACATTAATTAATAATTCATATGAGAAAACTGCAATGCTTACAGTTATAATGGTAAAATAGTGATTAGCAGGTACTATTTTACCAGGTTCACCATCTTAGTTATGCCTGTTAAGATGCTACCATTTGATCATTAGCACTAAACACAAAGTACAGCTGAGGCTGATGGGGATGCCATCAGTTTTGCAGATACATTTTGCAATAAACCAAAGTGTTGGACATATTCAAATTTGGATCTGATTATGGCTCTAGAGGAAAAGTTAAATGATCCTATGGGGAACATGAATGCTTGTATCAAAGTCTCATGGCAATCCATTCAATAGTTGTAAAGATTTTAAAATGTCAACCTCATAGTAGCACATTTTGATAATTTAAGTAATTAGGAGCTGGGAACCGTGAATGTCTGTACACAAAAGAAAAGGCCAATTTGAAAAGTTGTCTAGCTAAACTTTGAACTCGTCCTGATCCAATAACATAGGTGAAGCAGATGTGGTGAAGACGTACAGGCCTCTACAGTTGAATAAAGGGATCCATATGGCTGTGGTTCTCCAGAGACTCTGTCAAATCTAATCTATATCCACGAAGTTCCATTTCTAGGATTGTTCAGGTGCCGTTGGAAATTCCGCCGGTTGTCTTTCATTTCAGCTGGATGTCTGGTATCTTCCACTTCCTTTGTGTTAGCATTTTAAACTCTGGTGGATTCATGAGGACTATGGTTAATTGCTCCTCATATCTCTGCAGGGTAAATCCAGACAGCTAGCTAGACTAGCTGTCCAATCTGAGTTTTCTGTTGCACGACTAAAACAACCTTTGAACGTACATGTTCCACCCAATCAAGTTCCTTCCCGAGGCTATTTTGCAGAGCCGCCGTTGCTCCGTGCAGTGCTTAGCGCCACCCAATACAATTGTGATTGGTTTAAAGAAATGCCAATAAAATCAGAGCACGTTTTTTTCCCACCCCGGAATGCTATGTGGACTCGCCAGACCCTCCTCCGCAGCACTGTGGAGAAAAGTCTGGCAATGCGAGACTACTTCAAATCTAATACCTATAATCTGATAAAATTATCCACTGCTAACCTATTCAGTTTCACCCAAAATATGTCACATCATAAAGAATTGAAGGGACTAACCTACACAAAACCCTTGATCCACAAACTTTCAGTGAACTTGCCAACAAATCAAGCACAAGGAGAGTGATTTGAGACAATTTTCATTCACAGAGATCAACCATTAGGGCTGGTGGAATGGAAAAGCACTTGAAGTGGCATATCTGATAGATCCTGTTAGTCAAAAAGTGCTTTAACATGAGTCATTAGACTGTGTGACAGGTGCAGTCAATACCGAGCCAGTGTCCATCACCTTTAACTGGAAGCCCTGTTCTGTGGCACTAATCTGACAATCAGGCTGGATCAAATACAGAGGTGTCTTGCTTCATCACTCTCCTGTGTAACTCAAGTCAAGGGCTCTTGGTATGTGAGCAGCACTTTGGTGGGATGAGAGGAGTGGACAGGTGAAAAAGAAGCAGACAAGAGAAGAGAAAGAAGTTGGTAAAGATCAGGAAATCAGAGACCTCTGATGCCCTAATGTTGAATTTCCTGTCATTAGTTCTACCCAGAATCCAGGACACAGAAGCAGCAGCCTCATGCACTGACAGCTAATCAACTCCTCATTCATATCAAATGTCAAATCAAGGCACCAAATCCGGGCTCCTCATCCATTTAATACTGTGTTATGGCCAGATTTTTCTTTAGCTCAAACAAGTGAATGCTCCTCATGTCAGACCTCGATCGTTCTCATCATTCCGAAAATGAGCCCATATCACCTTAATGAAAAAGAAATGAATAAATCTAATCTTCAGTTATTAGATCTCCCTTTTTTTTGGAGTGGGTTGAAAAGAGAGAGGAAGTGGGAGGAAGAGAGGGTGAGGTTGAGGAAAGAAATTCAAGAATTTTGCACTTTTTTTCAGCTCTTGGCCAAACAAAGTAGAACAAACAGTTCCTCCATAGGCAAAGTTGCTGCGCGCACATCATTAATCAGGAGGCACAAAAATGGAAGTTTGCTGCGTTTTTGTCGACAGTGTTTCAAAGAAACACTCCAGCCAGAGAAACACAGTATGCGTATCAGTATACTTAACTGTGAGGGAATGCGTGGCACAGTGTCTTTGTTCACCGTGAGTATATACACCTGCAGAGAAATTCCCAAATAGAGATAGTCTTGTGCATTCACAAAGCACATGTTGTGAGTGAGAGGAGATAGGGGAAGACACGATGAAATTGGTTTCCATGAGATAGAAGCCATGTCTTTTGTTTCACAACGAAGAATAAAGCAGAGCTGCAAAGATTAATCGATTAGTTTGTCAACTATTAAATGAATCGCCTTAACTATTTTGCTAATAGACACAGATAGTCTCATGGCAGTACGTGAAATGGTCACGTTATTTTAATCTATTGATACGTGTTCACGGGGACGTTTTTGTAGTTTTTTTTCGTGGTGGCCAGCACGAAAATGTAAACTAATGTATTTAAATGGGAAGCATATGTCGTGGTCACGGCACGTCTACGGTAGCGAGTAGTATTAAATGCCGAAAATCTGCATAAGGAGGTTGGTTGGGGTGGTGGATGGGTCAAACAATTCCCAACTTTCACCCAGGAGGCCCGGGGATCGTGTCCTGCGTGTGGCGTTTTGTTTCCCCGTTAACCGTCCCGTTATTGTTGCGTGTCTCCCGGCGTGTGAGGCGTCCTTTCCCCGTGGCCGTGTCCTGGCGTGTGAGGCGTCCTCCCCCGTGGCCGTGTCCTGGCGTGTGAGGCGTCCTTTCCCCGTTGTCTTGCGGTCGTCTCCCGGCATGTGAGGCGTCCTTTCCCCGTTGGTTTTTTCCTAAACCCAACCTCCGCCATCCCGTTATTGTCGCGCGTCCCCCGGGGCCGTCTCCCGGCGTGTGAGGCGTCCTCCCCCTGGGTGTGGCATTTGCTTTCCCCGTTAATCTCCGTATAGACCATTTCGTGCAGGCCACCACGGAAAAAACCCGACAAAAACGTCCCTGTGAACACGTATCAATAGATTAAAAATAACATGACCATTACACGAACTGCCGTGAGACCGTGTTGTAATAGATTAATCGCTTTGAGTCATTTTTGAGGGAAAAAAAGGGAAAATGTTTCTTAAATGTGAATATTTTCTAGTTTGTTCACTCCTCTGTGACAGTAAACTAAATATAAGTTGTGGCCGAAACGAGACATTTGAGGACGTCATCTTGGGCTTTGGATAACACTGATCAACATTTTTCACCATTTTATAGACCAAACAACCTATTGATTAATCGAGAACATAAACAACATATTAATCTACTATGAAAGTAATCGTTAGTCGCAGCCCTGGAATAAAGTAAAGAAATATAGCATCAGTTCGGCTGACTCAGCTGAGCTCTCCCCCTGAGAGGCCGATGAGAAGGAATGCACGGGTGCATCTGTAGCCGCCGTTATTGTTTGACTCCAGTACTGCTGAGAGCGTAGCTCCGGCCCCCTGCATGGATGGGAAATGACCTGTCTGTATCTGCCTGGCACTCTCTCTGTCTCCACCCGACTCTCCAGACCCCTCCTCTAACACAAGCTGTCATGACCCGTTAACCTTCTGCACACAAAAGTCTCAAGTCTCTGGAAAAAAACGCTCCACAACACAGTTACATCGTCTTTTGACCTGTTGTGTCTGATCCATGAGGCTCTCAAGAAACACAGCAGGAGTGTATCCGTGGAAGTCTCCGGTTCCATCTGCTTAGGGGCCGCCCAAACTGGCTAGGGCTCGTGTGGCAGATAGGAGGAAGTTATCACGTTAAGTTGTCCTGGGCATCGTGCCTGTCAGTGATTCAGTATTTTTGGCATTGCCTTTTAAAACGCTCATGTGCAGGGGAAAAAACGCCCGCCGCATGAGAGAAAGTGTGACCAAATGTGTGAAAGTAATCCGAGGTTTCTTAATCACTCTGTCCAGCAGTTTCAAATGTGCCGCTGACGTGCCAGGATTCTGTAAGAGTAAACACACATGACACTTTCTGCATTTAAGGGAAACTGGGGCTTTTCCAAAATACTCTGATAGCAGTTAGTGTTGGCCAAATCCATATTTATAAGCGACAGCCCAGGCAACATTCTTTGCCTTCAGCAGGCTGTGCAGGCCAGTAAATTGAATTCTGCCACGCAGCTCTCCCTGACAGAATGCTGAATAAGTGAGAGGATCTGTATTTTAGAAAAATGCATGACTGGTGGCCCGCATTCACAGTAGAATAAAAATGATATGTTGGGTGGGAAACTACCATGGCACTTGACGGACAGTGTGACTGCACAATTGCAGCTATTTTAAAACTGGATATGATGGAGAAACTTTAGATTGTCAGTAAAAGCCAAAGATTAATGGTATTAGGATTTACTTAGTCCTGGGGCTGCTGACATTTTAAAATTCTGTAAAATGCTGGAAGGCATCCAGCATGGATTAATGCAATGTAAATACATGTTTTATTTACTACATTTTCTAATTTGGTCAGAACTCCACAGATTGAATTTTTTGCAGCCCGGGAGACAGAAAATGATTCCTCTGGGCTTTTCATCGAGTGCGGTTAGCAGCCTTTTCTTCTCTGAATTAAATTCTCTGATACTATTGCAATGTGGATTATTATGCATAATTAATAACAGCCACAGTAGGCCCACTATCATTTATAAAGTCTGACAGGAAATAATTTGGAGCTGTATGAATGGGAATTAGAACAAGCGAGGGTCTTTTGTGCAAAAAACAACAACATTGCAGGCATCTGTGCATACATTATCTTGCCATTTATCAGGTGGTCATGGGCAATGGGGGCACATATTTCCCCCCGGCTGTTCTGGGGGATCCCAAGGCGGTCTAAGGTCAGCTGTTTGATGCTTCTGTTATTACACTTTGGACCACAAAGACCACCAACACACACTGGACGTCTATATAATGTATGTATGCTAAATATATTATATATATGTATATATATATATATATATATATGTATATATATATATATATATATATATATATATATATATATATATATATATATATATATGTTTTAAACTATTTTTATTGTTGATGTTTGTGCCTGCTAGAACCAAAATAGTACAACTTTAACATAACATTCATTATTAACATGAGCAGAAAATTCTATAGCCCCAAAAGAGATTTGAACAGTAAAAGACTTGTATAAGTATTACCCTCATTTGTTGTATCAAAAAGTCACGCAGCAATTTAAATATCAGAAAAAGTTTCAATCAGAACATACACAAAGACGATAAAGAAACAACAGGAACTGTATACTGTAATCACAGATAGGCACTTCAATTAAATGTTTTGTTCCGTGTCCTCGTTTCAAATTCCCCAGCTGCCAATTTGGGATTTCTCTTCAGCATGTTTCCTCTCGGTGTTCAGGATTTCATATGTCAAGATGCGATGCAAATGTTTTTGTCATATACTTCTGCATTGCTTCATTATTCCTTTTGTACATACAACAATGGAGAGGCAACAGTGATTGGCAGAAATAGCATCAGCGAGTACAAGCCAGAGAAAAGCCATCTATGCCATCCAAGAGCACCCACAGAACTTGCAGAACTCTGCTGATTTGTCAGCGCACTCAGCGTTGATATGGATGATAGAAAATACTGTCTTTTGGCAGTGTGGGGGGGAGGGGGAGCTCAGAAAGAGATGAATGGCACTATTGTCTTTAATCCACTTTCAGTTTCCATGTGTAGTCGCGAAACAAAGGCTTCATCTGTGTGGCTGTGGGGGTTCTGCCCATCACAAGTCATGCAGTCAGTACAGTATATCACAGCGTTTGAAATTGTGCTCTTTTAAGCTATTGCAGACAGATAGAAAGATAGACAAGGGTTACATGTGAATAATTAATGTAATAAAGCGCACCAGTGTGCTCACACATCCTTAGTTGCAAAGCCAGATTATTCCCTGGGCATGTAGAGTAGCCAATCAGCGGCTGCTACAGTAGCTCCCCAGGCTTTGAAAGCAGCTACATGGAACAAGAGAAAACGGATTCAGTCGTGTTGGAAGGCGACAGAGGTGGTGAATATTCTATGAATGAAAAAAAACAAAAAAAGGCAGACGGTAAAGAGGTACTGCAAAAGGCAGTCAGTTCCTCACAGGTCAGCTTGATGCATGAAAAGGAAAAGGTGAACAGAATGAAAGATTAGTTGATGTTACTACATCGGAAATTATGGCTTTTTGAGGTTATTTTCATTGCTAGTATTCACAACGACTGGAATATAAAGCAACAGGAAAGATTACAGAGGGAGGGACAAGAGTTAGGTTCAAATAAAAGCACACAGACTAAAATAGAAACAGATTAAACCAAGTTTTATCTTTATTTGTATATATTTCTTATCTTTTATATTACACTTGTTGTACGTGTACTTATTGTACCGTGGGTCGGAGTGAAACGTATTTTGAATTGCTCTGTACGTTTGGCGCATATTGCAGAATTGACAAATAAACTTGACTTGACTTAAATAAATTAAAATAAAATAAGACAAAAAAAAAACGTAGATACTGAACAAAAACATATGCTAAATTATGAAATATGGGGGATATTGCATTTTTCATGAGAATGAATATTGCAAATATTGCACGGTAGTTCACAATAGAGTGTGAGTAGTGAGGATTATTGCACATTTATATTATTTATGTTTAAATTTATGTTTATACTGTATATGTGGAATAAAAAAAACCTTTTCACAGGTACTGTTGAGTCTCATACTATATAGTAATTCCATTGTGAGAGATAAGGGCATGCCTTCTCTCCCACAGACGTATGATGTATTTATCGTATGGATTTTTTTACTTTCAATATCGTCCTCCAGGGTGGAAAATTGTCTTTAGCTCACCAAGACCTATACCAAGATCACAAAGACCTAGGACATATTCAGAAACATATATCTAAATATCAAACATGAAACACTCTTCTACAGAGCAGTTATTGCTTCTCTGGTTTTAGTTAAATGCTTTGTTCCACAATCAGCATGTTAAGCTGACCAGAGACTATCTACTGTATACCATTTTTTTTCAATCTCTCTGATTGACTGAGAGGGATTGATAACTTTGCTCCCCCCCCACCACACACACCTAAAGCTGTGATGAAACCTTTGCCCTTGGTTGTGGAGCATTGCTAATGTCTCAGGCTGTGCACCTCATCTACTGAGACGTCTCCAAGCAGACAACAGATCGATACGATTGGATTCGGTCCTGATGTCTCCCTGCAGTATGATGTGGTGCAATATAATACAATTCAGTACAATGCGATGCAATATTATGAGCGTATTCTTTCTGATTTTCAGAAGATGTGACCGCTTGTAAGAGGAAATTCTAATTTATATTCATATTGTAATGGGGGAGGAAGAAAGAGCAGAGCGAAGTAAACATCCTATATAGATATCATTCATTGGAAATAAGTCAGCTGTCAATGACACTTTCAAACAAGCTACTGTTAAATAATTATGCATTTCTGTAATGAGATATCCTATATTAACACTGTAAAACAAATATGCTACTCATCATAAAAAAGAAAAGCAAAGCAGAAACAGATAATTAGTGGTACATAAGTGTAATTTCTGTGACAAAGGGTTGGAATTAGTGTAACAAGAAAATTACCATTAAAGCCGTAAAGTTACAACCAGTTTTCATGGTTTTCAAATCAAACCCCATTATACCTCATACAGTATACTATTTATGGTTGGCATTTGTTCCGCAATGGACATTTACTGTACCGATTTACATTCAGTTATTACCTCTGGTAGTTCATTGTTAGTGGCGAGTCTGCCATTTCCGCGCTGGATTTAGAAATGTAGCTTTAATTTATCTCATTGATATCACGGTTTACGGTTTACTTTATACTCTGCAATATACAGCCGTATTACTGCTAACGTAAATTAATAACGCATTCTCATTAACGGGTTTGTGTGATATCGTACGAAAATGTATGCACACCAATTCGAATAGGCTAGCTTACGAAATTAGGCGCCGCCCGCCGGTCACGTGATGCCGACTACAGAGCTTGGTGAACTTTCGGTCACATCGGCGCGTATTAGCGGCAGTTGGCTGATGACTTTAGCCGACAAACAACAGTTCAGTTTAAGCACCAAAATGGCTAGGTAAGTTTAGGAAAAAGATTGTGGTTTGAATTAAAACACTCCCCGGGAACGGCCACACGTTTCCTGGGTGATAGGCTTTGGTTTTCCCTGCGAAGCGAACTCCGTTTTATGACCCACCCGTCCACCCTAACCTCCTCCCTACGCCATCCACAGCGTTCTTATAAAGTGCCGTGGTGCATACAGCAATACATACGTGGACTATGAATTACAGTGCTTTACTTTTCGCAGCTATATGCACGATTGGTTCATGAGAACAGCCTGATATTAAACAAACGCAATGTATCTGTCCATCAAAAAGGTGCCTGCAAATCAAGACAACAGTCATTTTCGGCATTAAAAAACAAAACTATGAGGGAAAATTGCACCAACTCCATTGGCGATGGCATTGTAAATCGACAAAAAATCACTTCACCATATGGACGCTTAATGTTTTTTCAAATACATAAATAAATAATTTTCTTTCTCATTCCTAACTCATCATATACTCGGGGGCCCAAAACCTGCGCCGGGTTTTTCTGTGGTAATAACAACAGCAGATGCAACATTTTGTATTAGAGGCTATTTAAAAAGCCATTTATGACTCAAGTCAAGTGTAAAAATTCCTTAAGGTCTATGTGCGTGTCTGTGGAATGAGGGGATATATGCTTAAAGGTGTTAATTGGCCTGTGGTAAATTTTGCACTCTATTTCTGTTGAGCTTGAGGGCCTTTAACTTGATGAACATGATGCATGATTTTTTTTATGTGTGAATACAATGTACACATTCACACACACATCCCTACACAAACAAACACCCACACATGCCTGCTCTGCTAATACTCTGATTCTAATTAGATTCTTAACAGGACAAAATCTCAGTACTTGCCCGTACAAGTCACTGTTGCGTTTGGCAGATGGTATTTTGCAGAATTTCCCACATCAGCATTTTAGCAATGTGATACAGAATACCTGCCAGCAGAATGTCATTGGACTGAAACCAGGAGAAGAAGGCTTTCTGGAGCGCTGTGCAACTTCATCTTGTTGCATTAGTGTCCTTGTGTTGTAAATTGCAGAGGGGACCTTGAATAAAGTAGGCTATATTACGGTAAGTTTGTGCTACTTTCTACACAATAAACAGTGATTATCCTAAATTCATAATCTAGCTTGAGGACCAGTTTCTTGCTCTGTTATGAGGGAGGTGTGTTGCTGTTGTAGAGATCTGGCTGCAGGACAGGGAGGAGCAGAAGACATAAGGAGCAGCTCTGACTGATGAGAATGGTTAACATCATCAGACTGCATATATTTCACCTGGGTACATGGAGAGCTACTTCCTTAATATGGACCTACTGTACATAAAGCCATAATTGACATAATAACATCCCTAAAGATAGATTCCTACTGTAGGGTACCTTTTAAACCCAGGAATAAACATATTTAGTGCTGATGAATAGGATTAATAAGTCCAGTATATTTTTATGTAATGTGGCACAGTCATTTGGCCGGTCTAACACTAATATGAGCAGATACCAGTGTTGGGAATTGGTAGGGGTACATATTCAATTATTGCCATTATATAACAGTCTCATAGGTGGTGTTCCCTTTGAAAGACAGATTTTAATTAATTTGATTAATTTATCTGGTATCTTTGAAAGGGACAGAAGAAGGGTGAAGTTTGAGCACAGACCTGATTAACCAGCAGTTATTACAACAAATACACAAATAATCACAAACAACTGCTATTTAAAGTATAACAGCATTTATTTAACTTCCAAATTATCAATTGTCAATCAATAGTTCTTCAATCAATAAACCTGTATACTTTTTACAAACTACAACAAAGCAAAAACAGCAAGCATGTGGTGAGCATGTCTCTGTGTCTGTGTGTGCGCGTGTGTGAGAAAGGAGGGGGGGTGGGGTGGGGTGAAGAGACTGCGGGGCGTTAACTAAGCCACGCGATATTAAGAGATCCAAGATGGCGGATTGTGGAGCTGGTCGCAGCCCCAGGCGGCTATGAGTTAGCCGGTTAGCTGTTCAAGCTAATGTGTGCAAACAGAAAAACTACTGACTGATTTTCATCACCACCAGCTGAAGTTCATATTTAGTGTGATAAGTTCAGCCTTTTCTCATGAACCATACTTTTGAAAAGCTACAAAAAGATAACCACTGTAATTCGTATGATTTCCATGTTTGTTTGCTGTTGCTGTACAAGGAGGAAGTTGGGGTGATGGGTTGGCGTTAACACACAGGCCTTTCAAGCAGGGGAGCGAAGTTCGCTTCCAGTGGATAACAAAAGACTTTCACCCAGGAAATTTGTGCTCCTTTGGAGTGTTTACAAACTACAATCTTTTTCTAAACTTAACTAGTCATTTCGGTGCCTAAAACTTAACTTTCGTTGCCACATAACGCTCACTTTTTCTTGCATAAACTTAACCGTAATCTCCGCGAAATGATGGCAAAAAGATGGCAGCTCGCGGCGCTCTGTACCAGGCTCACAGTCACCTATTCTGGAGTAACTGAACCACCAACTATCGCTGACCTGACGGAGCACCATGCGGAGCACTGTAGCTGGTGTAGCAGAGCTCTGTAGCAGCTAAACACATCTACTGACAGCTGCTGATACAACGAGCTGTGACAGAGGTCTGTAGCCACGTCACAAAGCTCTGTAGCGGTTTAAACAATTAGCAACTGCTGCTCTGTAGCGGTTTAAACAATTAGCAACTGCTGCTCTGTAGCACGGAGCACTGTAGCCGATGACACGTCACCAGCCGGCGGTCTCCTAGTTTTCGTATGATAGCATACGTTTTAGTGTGCATAACTTTTTTTTTTACGATATCCTACGAATCCATTCATGAGAATGCGTTGATAAGTTAGCATTTAGCTTAAACCACTGCTGGGCAAGTACAGCCTGACAGAGCTGAACTATTTCAAACCCCATTTTGATTTTATGGTCAAAAATCTTCCTGCATTAGCCATGGACAGTATATACATCTTGTAATTACCTATCTCTATAGATGTAAAGTATTTTTTATTATCAAAAGTAATTCCTAGGAAACGATGCATGCATGTTCAAAGTTAATATTTGTAATTGTATCTCATTGATAGAATATTCCCTGCAAGCAGATAGCTTTCAGATAGTGTCAGACCCTCTTGCTTAACACAGAATTGTATTGTGAAGCAGCCACAGGAAATACAATGCATTTGCCACAGAGGGATGATGATTTTGAACAGAACGTTGGGACCTAAAACGTACTTTGCCTCGCCAGCAGTAAACCACATGTGTCACCATTGTAACTTTAAACATACCATTCATTTATATACCATGTAATGCATATAGGTCAGTGTAACGCTTATCAGTTCAATTTTCTAAGCACAAACGGACATTTGGAAAAACAGAAAAATGGGTTCAAATATCCAATTTTTCATTTTTTTCTACCTTGACAAATTAAAAAATTGGATCTTTAACCTTTTTTCCAATTTTCTGTTTTTATTCAGAGGATCAGAAATTTAGAAAATTACAAAATTGCGTCTGGGCTCTAATTATTCAATACTGCAATGGTATTGTCTTCCTCTACTTTGCGGAATATGCAGGTCATTAACTGTATATGGACCAAAAAAAACTAAAAACTGATAGACTTTGGGGTCAGAGGTGCTTGCAACTGATGGTTTCAAGTGTGGAGGGGGGGGGGCGTAGCTAGGAGGAACGAGGGAGAGAATACCATTGCAGTATTGAATAATTGGAGCTCAGACGCAATTTTGTAATTTTCAAAATTTCTGATCCTCTGAAGAAAAACAGAAAATTGGAAAAAACAGTTTAAAGATCAAATTTTTTTAATTTGTCAAGGTGGAAAAAAATTAAAAAATGGATATTGGAAACCATTTTTCTGTTTTTCCAAATGTCCGTTTGTGCTTAGAAAATTGAACTGATAAGTGTTACACTGACCCATATAAAGTCGGGATAAAAGCAATTGTTCAATCAATTTTTCATGAGGTAGGACACCAATACTACTGTGATGTCTTGTTGACCCTTTCAAATTAGTTTGAAAAAAGTTAATTGAAATATTAAATTGGTTGGAAATTATCATTTCACATGGAATTCTTGATGTGAAATGATCATCTTGAGAAAAAGGCAAATGTTCTTCATTTTCTCATGCACAAAAATGCCCTCGTGAAATTCATGGTTGTGGTTGATTTTAATTACATACATTTCTGTGTGTGATACAATATGACAAAACATGTTACCCCCGTAATTAATACAAATCAAAAGAAGTAAAAAAAAAAAAAGCAAATTAAAAAGAGCCCTGATTGAGTCCACATGGTCTCCTCCTGCTGATACATTTCTGATGAAAGTCTTGACATCTATTTCTGGTACAATAGAACACAAATTTCCCTTGATAGAAAACTGACATTAGTATGCTGCTAAGAAGCCTCAGGGAGATCTAAATGAGTTTTGCTGCAACACAGACAAGCTTCACATCCATCTCGCATTGGGAAAGATTCACTTTTATGTAACATGTGGGGGCATTTTACTTCTGATGAGCAGACCATGGCTGGAATGATTGCCTCACATTAAACAATGCGAGTTTGAGGCAACTTGACAAGCACGGTACTCATAAAGGATGAGAATTAGAGTAAATCGGCTGATTATACAGAATCCTCCCTCTCAGCAGGAGCTGCTAATTCTGACGCCCGCATGCACAAAATCATTAATCAATGAACGCTTCCAATTATGCAGAAGACAGCCCATTCATTCATACCTTGCTTTCAGTTTCTGGCCCATTTCAACAGCAGAGGCAAAATGTGGAAAAGAAAGAGAGAGACTGTGGAGAGGTTGAAAGAGAAGTGGGGGATAATGACACAAAACAAAAATGGAACTTTGTTGTATATTTTACATGGTACAGTACGTTAGAAGGACTGAAGTTAGTTTTTTTATGGATCTGTATCTACAGGCCTGGATTTGTGACACTTTGATTTACTTTTCAGCTCACCCTATTTACTGTAAGCCTCACTGTTTTTTTTTAAAATATTATGGTTATTTCTAACATTAATAAATGCTATTACTTAATATTGATTCAGATACTTTATTTTTCTTTTGTTCTTTTTATTACGTGAAATCATGATTTTTGGTTATATGGTATTTACCTTAAAAATTGTCTGAATGCAGAAGAAAACACAAGCCCTTCAAGAAGGGTAGAGAAAGAAACCAATTTATCAATAATAACAAAAAAAGACAATTCATTAAAATCTGGCCAATCATGTGTTTTCAATGCATGTTTGTCCATTGATCGCGGTACCAGCTATTCCAGATGATAGCGGCCTGCGATGTTGGGAGGAGGCAGCAGTGGAGAAGGAGAGGAGAGCAGCAGATGGTGAAGAATTCTCAGGGTTTATTTCTGGAGAGTTCAGCGTTTACGGCTCATATACTGACTTAATTATGAGACAGAGGGGAGAGTGGATCCCTGAGAGAAGGATTTAAAGACGCACGGAAATCTTCATTAAGACCATTAGACTCCAGGATCCCCGATCAAATCTGCACCTAAAAAATTGATTTAGCACTGATGATACAAAACAGGAACTGAAAGTGATAAAGCACCTGGAAATATATGTTCTGAATGAATTTCCTACAAAGGAAAAAAAAACAACAAAAAAAACAGTGTTAAGGATGTCTTGGAGGCAGACTTTATTCGACCATGTCAGGCTTTGTATGTGGATCTTGCTCTAGTGGCCTATAGCTACAGTAAGGAAGGTGTGGGATATGATTGTGTTATAACTTCCCAGCAGCCCTGTGCTCCTCTCAGATATCTCATCATTTCCCAGCACTTATAGCGAACAGCAAAATACCACGTCTCTGTTTATCTCCAGCTATAACACACATTCCGTTTGTTTCTGCTGCCATACATGCGCCTTCCTGCAAACGTTGTTTGTTGATGCAACCATGCTTTAACAGTAACCGAAACAAAGGAGAACATTTCCTATTAATCCAGATACGCATTAGCAGGTAGCATTCATAGCTGGTTTGTTTCCTGCCAGGCTTCTTCCATATCTCGTAATTTGCATTCATCCGTTTCTATTAGTGTATGAGATTTGAGGGATTATGATGTGTAATCTTTTTATCATGTGGCGTTTATGTGGTTATTTCTTACCTCGTATTGTACGCTACAAAATGCATGCTATAACAGATTATTTGTTGTCATATTATCATAAACCTAAAATGATCTCTCAATAATATTCTCTCAGTCATTATTGCTGTAAACTCAGATGAACATAAAAAAAAAAACGGATTTGACCATTGTGTACCCCACAATTGAGGTGTTCAAAACAACGCATTGTCCCTCAGCCACTTGCTGTAGAAGCTCAGTTCTTTCCCAGCGCCGCTCTCGATAGTGTGATGACACTCGCAGCAGTGAAAATGAGCTCTGGGCATTCAAACAGCTGCATCAATTTGCACTTTAAATGGCGTAAAACGCTATAAACATCAAGTTCCCAAATGATCCGTAAAAAGCCTCAACTTCAGAGGGGGAGAGATTAGGGGCAAAGCAATATCTGGATGTTACTTACATTTTAGCTTTAAACGAGGAAGGATGTGTTGTAAATGCTGTAGAAGTCGAGACACTCTCGGAAGGTTTCAGCGGGTCTCGGTGTTGGGGATAAAATCAGATATTCAGCGTGAGGCCTTAGAAACATATCCTGAAAGATCCTTTGAGCTATTTTCATGCTGTATCAAAGATTTGGAAGTCTTCAAAGAAGTCCTCCAACGGTAGCTCATTAGCGTAGCTTTCATTAAAAAGAAAGGCTGCGCATCTTTAGTTTGCCTTTGTACACTCTACACTGCTAGTATCATGCCAGGAGCAAGACGACCACGCATCAAAGCTCCAGTTGTCCACTGTTGCAGTTCAGAAGCAGGAAACAGCAGACTGTACCCCACAAATGCAATGTTGAAAAGCTCTGAGTGGCACTCCTTGTTAAAGACGTTGAGGTTTCTTTTATGCAATGTAATGGCATTACAGATCAATGTGCCATATTTTTCTGTTACAAATCTGACACAAGGCAGCTGTCTTTCTGCTTAATGGATCGGAATGGCCTTTGCTTCAGTGTCAGTCAGGCTCTACTTAAGTGACCATTCTCTCTCTCTCTCTCTCTCTCTCTCTCTCTCTCTCTCTCTCTCTCTGCTGTCTACCTCGCCATTTACAACATACCAGAGGGCTGTGAGTGGTGTCAAATAACTTTTTTAATGTTTAAAAGTGGTTTTCAAAGGGGAAATGTCATTAGGTTTTTATATAAAAAGAAATAATAGTTTATGAATTACATTTTGTCACAGCACAACTAGTCTATATCCACAACGTTCCACTTCCGGGATTGCGCCAGTGCGGCCGGAAATTCCGACGGATGTCACTCTTTTCAGCCGGGTGTCACCTTCCGCTTTCTTTGTGTTGGAATTTTAAACTCCGGTAGATTTATGAGTACTATGGTTAACTGCTCCTCAGATCTCTGCAGGGTAAATCCACACCGCTAGCTAGACTATCTGTCCAATCTGAGTTTTCTGTTGCACGACTAAAAACAACATTTAAACGTACACGTTCCACCAAAACAAGTTCCTTCCCGAGGCTATTTTGCAGCAGCACCATGGCGCCGTCGGCGCTTAGCACCGCCCATGATGATTGTGATTGGTTTAAAGAAATGACAATAAACCAGAGCATGTTTTTCTCCCATCCCTGAATGCTGTGTGGACTAGCCAGACCCTCCTCCGCAGCTGGAAAAAAAACTGTGAAGATCCACCCACATAAATGTGCAAACATTTAAATCTGAGGAATTTTCATACAGTTTATTTCACTAAAATGATGAAAGCTGGTATGGATTACACTGTAATGTCAGTTTGAAAAGTGCACAGACACCCCAATGACTAAAACCTTAGGTTAATGGGGAAATATGGTGGCGCCAGTGATAGTTTTCCTCCAATGATGATGATGTTTGCCCTTGACCTACATTTATCGGACATTACAGATGTTGCCATAATCACCGCAATTATTTTCAATTTGCCATCATCCCCTTTCTCCTTGGCGAATTACATAGAACTCCAAATGAACAAGACTGCAGAGATTGTCCCCATGAATTTTAAGTGTCATTCCCCCTATTTAGATTAGATGAGCCGCAGGTCACCTTTTCCTCTGTTCAGACTTTCTAAAGTCTTTAGCTCATCTGCTGGCAAACTATCATCAGCCTCTGTGGAATATGTAAGATTAGTAATGCAATGTCAATTACATCAGTCATCAGTTATGCCACACTGAACATTAGATCAGCTCTGAGTGATGGTGGGGTATTCTTCATGACCTTCCACTGGTGATATCTTTTTTTTTTTTTTTTCTCTTTTTTTGTTTGTTCTTGGGCCAGAGAGCGGCCCAGGGGGTGCACGATGTTTCTGTGTCAGGGAGGCACAGTGTCAGGTCCTCTCCGAGCTCTAGGGACAGAAACTGAAGCGGACAGCTGCCGATGTCTGAATGCCCGGCACACAGGAAATGGCTAAGAGACATACACATAGCTGTCTGCTGGCATTAGTATGAGTGACACTCTTACCACCTTCACAGTCGCACGGACATGCATCTCCATGTCAGAGAGGAAATGATACTGAACTACAGGTAGGTGATACAGACACGTGAGTCACACTGTGGCCTCAGGAAGGTGATGGGTTTGCAGCGGTAGATGGGAATCACTGACCATGGACGCATTATACGAGCCAAGCCTACAGGAACAGCGCTGGGCTCTGCACTGATTGTCAGCGTGGCCACAATCAAATAGGCCTGTCACACACAACACCCTCCTCCTGAGTGGCCTGACCGCACTGCTGACATGCTGATGCTAAGCAGGTATAATGTGTACCATGTTCATCATCTTAATTTAGCTTTCAACATTAGCTTATTAGCACAACACAAAGTACTGCTCAGTCTGATGTGAATTACATTAGTTTTGCAGGTATTAGTCATAAACTAATAATGGACAAATAAGAATTTTGACCTGATGATGGCTCTACATGAAAAGTCAAAGAACAATTAAGAGTTGTCACAATTAATCCCAAGGGGACCATGGATATGTTTACCAAATTTCATTGCAATCCATTCAACAGTTGTTCAAACATTTCACACCAATCGCACACGTTAATATTGTGCCAGTACATCGAATAGATCAGGTCTAGTAAGTGAAAATTCTGACTTGCTGGTAGGATGGGGGAAGTCATGGTTTTACCATGGTCTTTTTTTGATATTTTAGTCTGGACCAAAGTGGTCGACCGACCAACCTACGTCATCATCCCTAGAGGCAGGCCCGAAGCATGGCTAAATATTCTCAATACAAGGGTAATAACTGATCTTGTCTGCCATTTAATATGGATGTATAATAAGACCTGGATACAGCGTTCGAGGCACAGCCCTGTTCATACCTTTGGGAGTTGCTCAGTGGCACAAAAAAGTTCATTTAATTGTGCTGTTTTTCTAGACTTTCTAAATATTATAGGAACAAATGGTCCAATTGTGATAGTCAAACAAGTCATTTCGCATAGGTTGTGACATTCCAAAAAATGCATCCACTTATTTACAGACGTCTCTTTCACTATGTAAATCCATGGGGAAAAGTCTTTTTGGGCTCCAAGGCATCACATGATAGACACAGAAGCTATAATTCTACTGTTTGGCCGTTATGTCAAATTGGCTTCAAAGCCGGGCACAATTCTTGGGGGCCTTTTTCTGGCCTACCAGGATTTTTATGTTGCATACTGGCTGCAAGGCAGATTCTGCTGCACTGTGTCTGGCACCATTAGTCCATCAAATTCACTGTACACAGTCAGCTATTATTGGTGTCCTGTTGGCCAAATTAAGTAAGTTGAATTTGTGGCAAAGGCAGTTGTTGAGTAGCTAGAGCTCTCTGACTGACTGGTGTTTTTTTACCCATCTAGTGCAGTTTTTTTTTGTTTGTTTTTTGCCTTTTACCTCTTTTTTTTCTTGTTCTACAAGTAAATCAAATCATAACTCTGTGATGCCAGTTACAATGTTTCTCAATTTGTATTCCAGGCATGATGACTAGATTGTAAAATCCCTTTCCGTGATAATGCTTGTCTTGTTCATCTCACCGTCATTGTCTCTGGAGTACGGACTACTCACTAATAATTTCCTCTCACGCCGATGGGGAATGCACATGCATGTTGGATGTCGGCATTTGTCTTTGCAGCATGTTTAAGTGCAACTTTGAAGAGGCCATTCGAGGCAACACATCAGGTCTATAAAGTGGCCTTGGTTTGTCAGGCCCCATAATCCATAACAAAATATCTAGTGCCACTTGAGAGGAAGAGGGCCTTTCCTGCCGAGTAAGTCATCATACTGAATGCCTTCCTTTTCTTCCTCCCAGAAACTTCAGCTGAGGTTTGCTTTGCTTGCATCATCCGCCCAGTCTCTGTAAATACACGGGTATATTGATTGAAAGCAGTCAGAGTGAGGACTCATCCCTTGATCTTTCCGCCGCTCTCCTATGCAGTATTTCCCCCTCCACAGTCAGGTCATTAATCTTCCCGTTATTGGAGAAATGCACTGACATCTCTCCATAAAATGGCACTTAATTTATTCATTATTTATGCCTCATTTATGTGCCCACGTCCTCCAACTATTTATCAAATGTCCCCTCTTATGTCAAAACATGGAAATTGAGCACCGTTACTCATGATACTCGCAGCAAACACATCAGTGGACGGGAAGTCGCTGGGGACCTCCACTCACTGTCACAAAAAAGTCTCATCCAGGCGACTGTGTGGCAGGAAGAGCTGCTTTTTAGCTAACTGGTAACCACAAGAGGCACATTGCAAAAAAATGATGCAATGCAGTTCAACACAGATGAATGCAGAAGACACCAATTCTGCTCTACGATTGTCGGTTTTGCGCTTCTTTGTCTTTCTTTGACGCAAGCACGTAGGATTTTGTTTCTTTGGAGTTCTGTTTGTATTTCATTTCATTTTCAGACAAGGCTAAATAATGAATAATTCATTCCATGGAAACACTTTAACGCCATACATGGTCCATAAATAAAGAGACCCTCCTGCTGACTGTGCGCAGCAGTGCAGCAGTGTGTGACAGGCCAGAAGGCGATGCTACTCCATCCCCACCACCCCTCCTTTCCTATCTTCCCAGCATCGCCCCAGAGGCAAGGTGTGTCACACTTGACAGAGCAGCCAGACACACTCACCTGCACTGCCACTGTAGCTACGCATCACCAGCTAGCATCTCCACAGGAACTGAACCCTCTGGATAACCTGTGCAACCTCAGCTGTCGCTTCGTCACTGTCAACCCAAATTCATCTCCAACTGAAAGCCTGTTTCTGACATGTTTCACTTTGGCTTCTTCATAAGGCCTTGTTATACAGCTCAGGATTTTGTTTTTCTTGGGAGGCCTTAGGAAACAGCTTGAAATGGAGGGTAAAGAAAGAGGACAGAACTGATTTAAGGGCATAATGATAAATGCATTCTGGCAAAGTGTCCTCGCAGGGTATTTGGACAAACATTTTACAGTGAGAGGCATATGTTTTCCATTGCTGGAATTGAACTTCTCATCGACTTCTGAACTTTCTATGACCTTTTTCACAATCATCCAGTGTGTTGAACTGTTTTCTTGTTTTGCACGTCATTTGGTGGTTTTAAAATAATTTTTTATAATCTCTATTTTTATTGCATTCCCTGTTTTGCTCTGTGGTTATGGTGCAATATCTTCCGGTACACCTTTCATTTCTTACTGCCAATTTTAGCTCCTTCTTCTAAATGCTTCTCATGGCTTGGAGGTCCAAGATACATATTCCAATGCTTTTGCTTCTTTAAAAACTTGTTGTTTTCATTACAGACGAGATGGTAAATGGTCATGATTCTGATGTGTTGTAGTCGTCCTTGTTGCAATGTGACAGCATTGCTGGCAACATCTGAATTTACCAAGAAAATAGGTTTAGTGTCACCTACCTTGCAGGAGAGACAACTAGCAATATTCCACAGCATTTTACATGCTTACATGCAGTTCGCCGATAGTGGCAGCGTCACATTTCCTAAATGATTGTCAATTGGAAATTAAGGATACATTTGGAAGTCCTTCACTGCTCTCGTATGCTTGTGAACGGGTTTCAAGGAAATTATGTGTTGCACCCTCAGAACGAAGTGCCAGGAACACGTCCTTCTTCATTTTGCAACGTTTAATAGAAGAAATAGCAACGGTTCAGTACAAGCATGTTTCTGTCTCTTTGTACACATACACTCACACACAATGCTCTTCTCCTTCTCTTAAATAGATAGTGCTTCCCTCCTGAAGGGCAAGGACAAAATTTCTTCCTCCTACACAGTCCGTAGGCATTAAACTGTATAATGTTTTTAACCAATTAGCAAAAGTACATGCAGCAACTTATTTTAACTGAGCGTACTGATATGATGAAATGAACAAGAAAAACAAAATACTTTTCAGTGTGCTACATATGTCGTAAAAAAGTACAATTTATATGCTGTACATTTGGAGAATAAGGCCTCAAAACGATATGTATATATATATATATATATATATATATATATATATATATATATATATATATATATGTGTATATATATATATATATATATATATATATATGTATATATATATATATATATAGTTTTTCTCATTCTTTTGGAGAGGATAGAGGATGCCTAACAATTTTGTTATTTTCTGGGCACGTGTGTGTCTTTTTGTGTTTGTGTGTTTTGTTGTTTGATTTAGAAAAAAAAGAAAGAAAAAGACACGAAAGAAATCCCTTGAGGAAAAAGCTGTATACTGTAAGCACTAACGTGAGTGTGTTCATGTTTCCACAGACACAATAACTCTGCAGGCCTGAGCCCTATTTGTGAGCAGACTTGATCCTCCACAGACTTGACTGTGAGCTCGGGCTTTACCACACCTCTCCTCCCCACATAGACAGATCCATAAGGTTCATTTACAGAAGCAAGAGTTCCAATTTGTCCCCAGGAGCATGAATCAGTGATAAGAGGACTTAACTCTGCCACGGGGGTCTCTCCCTCAGCAGATGATGCATCTGCATCTTATATAAACTGTAGCAGATGTGGGAGCACTTACAGCACTTGCCCGGCATAAAAAATGACATAAAGCAGAGGGTAAGAAGGGCACAGATGTTTCCTTTTCAAAGGAAGAAAGCATCTGTTTATCGGTTTGCTTCACTTCCTCCACCATCTAGTTTTAATGATGAATGTTTCCACGTTATCACGCACGATAAGATCGGTGTGAAATGTACATGAAAGGCAATCGCATGCCTGTCAGTCACTTCAGTCACCGTATTAGGAATTCAAACTAGAGAATTATGTTGAGACCAGTTTTTCCAATGAAAAAAAGGAAATAACCCAAATTGTATTTTTATTCCTAATTTGTTCCGATGCATATTAATGTGCTGGCTCAATAACCATGTATTCTATTAAAATTAAAATGTTTAGCTGTTATTCAAGTTTCAACTTCTGTAACGTTGTATGCTGCTACGATAATGTCAAGAGTAGCCTGTGGGCATCCACAGCTGAGACACTGAGAACTGAATTATCAGAGTTTTCAGTATTTATTTATATATTTAAATGTGTTTCAGATTTTTGTGCAAGGCTTTGATGTGTCATAGGATGGTGATTTTGGCTGGGCATTTTGTGTTGCAACATGCAGGGTCTGGATTAGGTGCAGTTTTGTTTCATCCGCTTCGCTTGCCCAACAGTGTTTAGATGAAAACTACAAGTTTAAGGGGTTATACCCAGGATGCATCCAGTGGGAAATGATTACGGAGTCTGAGGATAATGACGATAACAGTAGCTGAGATCAGATTCATGTCAATTAACGTATTAAGATAGTGGTTAAAATACTGGGAATGTGTGACAAATTGGTCTATCAGGAATAAAAATATGCAATAGCATAGCAACAATAATGTCTGGATGAGTAAAAGGAAAAAGCTAATAATTAGTCAGTATGAAATATGTTTACAGTGGCCACAAAGGTAATTCACAAAAGCAGCGTTGGCAGGAGAAAAGGCCCCTGAGTGTTGGTTTGGCCATACATTTATTATAAAGTGTCTCCTTGATGAAAGCAAGGAGAAATATGACTGGATTGAATGTCGTGTGTGCCCTCTGGCCTTGGGCCTGTTTATTAATACGCATTACTTTTTAATGTCTCATTGTAAATAATGTATTGGAATTGTGACAATATGCAACTTGGCTATTACCTGCAGGCTATCAGATTGATGGCAGAGGCCAGCGCAGACCTTGGCCCCTTGATGACAACATTAAGCTATAAATTAAAGCTTAGATGCTAACTGAGATAATTTATAATTCAAGCAACACAGGGGACAACAAGAGCACCGCGAGCAGATCCAACTGCTGGTGCTGAAGTGGCAGCTGAACTTACTGTAAATGTAATGGAAAGTAGCTCCAAATCTCCAAAACAGGTGCGTGGCACTGACAAAGATCAAAGAAAATAAGAACTCCCACAGTCAAAATGAAGCAATATTTTTTTATTTAATGTGGGCGTAAAAGAAAACGCGTTTCAGCTAGAAGCCGTCATCAGCGACCAGTTGATGATAGCTTCTAGCTGAAATGCCACTAATTTTGCCTCCTTCTTAATAGAATTCATGGGAAATATTGTAGAGTTTGTCACACAAATGCAAAATCAATTGTCATTGCGACCAATTTGTGTTGCCATTTTGCCCAAACCGCTTACTAGCATTATGTATTTTCATGGACGGTATATTTATAATTAACTGTAATTCCACAAATGTAATTAGCATGCTGCTGATGCTCGCGGTAAAGCCCATGTAATCGTGTGCATTTTGGTTTAAATAACTTCTCTAGGTGAGATAATCTCAACATAAAACAGCTATTTGCACAGATAATATGTGGCACATGATCGCCAAATGTTACATCACACTCTTTCATTGCCTTTGTGCATTGCCTTGTGGGGTAACAGTATACATAAACCAGTGACCCCCAAACTGTTTTACATCAACAACCCCTAAACTGGCACAAATTAGACCACAAACTCCCATCTGATAGGATTTTTGGTTTGAGATGTTTTATTACAGAAGGTGTAGGAAACCAATGACCAATAGTCATACATTCTGTCAAGTGTTACTTATGTGGAATTATAGAGAAAATAAATGATTCCTCTTTTTGCTGGGGACCCCCTGGAACCCCCGGGGCTCCCCAGACCCCACTTTGAAAACCACTGACATAAAGAACATATTTAAAAATCAATCGTATATAGGCATACTGTTTGGTCCAAGTATACTACATGTTTTCCACTTATCCACTATAAACACACATACTCAAACCTCATGAAGAATTAGTAGTATGAATTTGGGAGTTTTCCTGTGCAATGCAGGCGTATTAGCAACATTGTGACATTGTGATGTGTGCACTTTCACTCAGTTTGACTTCCAAATAAAGCGGTTTAAATAATCAGCATAAACTGTTGGCTTGTTTATAACCCTTCTTATTTTCCGACTACTTGTTTCTTGCCCATTTGGGCTGACAAATCTCAGCAATTACTTTGGTTAGTGCAATATTATTATAACTGGCAGAAGAGATGGCTTCAGAACTAACCAACCAGACCGATCCTTGAATTATTTCTATTTTTTAAATTAAAGATTTTCGTATTACTTTAAAGATGTTTTCGTCCCACATTGAGCCTCTCCCCTATGCTGGTACACTTCTTCTGAGGTTCACTTCCTTTTCATATTCAAACTGACCTTATTTTTCTACACTGACTGCTGATGGCGTGTTCCACTTCGCAACCTCACCAGCGTATTAAACTCATATTTGAATGCATGAGCAGAACACAATGTGGGTGTGACTCTGAAAAAAAAAAAAAAAAAGAAAAACAGGTTGCTCTGACCAAGTGTGGGCTGGCATTGAATATTGTGTGGAATAATAATGTGTGAGAGACACAGCAGGAGAGAAAAGACAGACTTCTGATCGTTTTTTTATTTTTTATTTTTTTATTATTATACAAAACCTAGAAGCTGTGATTTCAAGAATGTGAGAGGAACAAATTAACATGTGGCAGCCAATGCTTGGCATTGAGCATTCAGAATAAAAGCAGGAGAGAGACAGAGAGAGAGACAGAGAGATTTATATGTATTCATACTGTGGGCATCAAGGCTGGCTGGCAGGGGTTAGTAAGAGCATCTGTTCTCAGTGTAATGAGTGTGCCCCCCCCCCTCCTCCTCTTACACACTCTCATCATTACCAGTGTTTAATTAGAGACATCCCACCCTGGTTCTTCCTGAGACTGCTGACAGTCAGATAGGGAGGGGGGGGGGAGATAAACAATGTGGGGCAGAATGGGGGCGTACGTGACCTCCATGCACACGTGATCTCACAAACCACATGATGGCAGTGAACCAGTTCTGGGATAAAATGAGGTGAAGATGTACACCTGCGAGGTGCTGGATTGGAAGAAAGGAAAACAGAAGAAGTGAAGCTTCAAACTCTGTCATCTTAAATACATTATTTATTGGAATAAAACCAGGAGTCTGACAAGGCTGTCCAGTCTATGTGATGAAGAAAGCTTTGCAGAGAAATTATGCATCAGAGCCTTGAGGAGTGTGCAACTTCACCCACGTAACATGTTCTATTTCATCGTCTGTCACACCCCTTTAACATTTACATATCTGACATTTTAATATTTGGCTTCTTTGTGCTGTTCTCAAAGTATAACTCTGTTCAGATAGTGTCTTGTGATGTGGTCCTTTCGGGATGAAATTCAGGAATTAAGTCTATAAAATAAAAATTCATAACAATAATGTCACTGTATCATTGATTATATTAATTGTACTTTTAAGCTCCTTGCCTAGTAAAAGAACATTAATTATATAATTCAATTAAATATTTTAATTTGCCCCAGCTTTGTGTACGCTCTTTAATATCTACAATTCCAGCTATTACTGCCTCATAAAGACTTTTTTTTTCTATAGACTCAACATGGTCATTGAAACAGTTTCAAAGCAATCACTCATACATTTTCTTCATACAGTTTTGCCTTTTCTAGTTATTCTCTTCCCTGAACACTAACAAAATGGCTCACAGGGAAAATCAGGTTCTCAAAGTTTAAATACATTAATAAATTACATTTCCTTCATATTTTTGATACATTACAGCTCGTGGTCTTCATATACTGAAACAGAAAATGATGCAAACATAGTGAAAAAAATCAATTCATTGGCAAGACCGTATTAGCCTCGTGAGACCGTCCTGATCTCGCGAGCTCCAGTTTTCCACTCGCAGATCAGTCTGGCATCTTGAGATAGAGAAAATTTGGAGCAGTTCGCCAAACGAACGGGCCAATCAGCGTTGGTTTTGAGGCGGGTTAGGTGGTGATAGACAGATGGTTTATCCAATCAGCTAACCAGTATTTTCAGACAGCGGTAGCCCTAATTCTGTTAGCCACTCGCTAATGCTTTTTTCTCTTGGATCCTTCTTTTGGAATATGGACCAGGAACCTGAAATGGTGCCTTTTATTCCAAAATTCTCGTTACACAAACGGCAAATATCCTTTACCAACATGTTGCTTGCTTGCTGAGCTAACAAGCTATGCTTTGCCTGCAGCAGCAGGGGCGGGCTTGTGGTGGTATTTTCATACGCTTCGTGGATCTGATTGGTTGATTTGGCCCGTCTATCACCAACATAGGTGATAGACAGATGGTTTATCCACTCAGCTAACCAGTAATTTCGCCCCTTCCCAAAAGTTCTCCAACGGAAAGTTCCCAGATGGATATGCAGAGCAAATGCAAAGCAATCCATCTGGCGGAATCAGGTTAAGACCGTATAGCGTAACAGGCAAAAAGAGGCTAATACTATGAGCAGTAAAGATCCCTCTTATGCTATCTACACAGCTGTGCTTCTTTTCACAGTGAATCTACAGTATGGCATGTGGCAATTTTATTATTTTAAATCTTACACCAAGCTTCATTACTCAGTCTATTACTGTCTATTATTTACTCATTGTCATTTTCCACTTCATTGCCTATTTTTTATTACAAGCAGACCACCAGCACTTCAGCCAGCACGTCTATATTGGCGTCATGGGATTTAACAATGGCCTTGGTGGGCTTGGAGACAGCATGTTCTTATTATGGAAAATTTGCCTGAGCTCCTCTCAGGTTAAACATTCGGGATGCCCCAGGCAGAGTGACAAGAATCTAAACACATAATTGCACAGGCACAGAGGAGGGCATCTCCAGACTTATTCCTGGGGAATGACTGCGAGGTCAGAGTGGACATATTATCTTAGATGCACTTGGCTCACCGTTCCGGGATACAGATTAACATAACCCAGGGGTTCCTATTGTTGTGATCCATCAGTCACTGGCTTAAACTTTACATTATCCACTCAGAGAATCCATCTTGGCCACTCAACATCACACCTTCCCGTAATCAACGGCGGCGTCATTACGTCGACCAGCGCAGCGCGCGTAGTGCAAGCGTAGGGTTTGGTTCGGTGGAAAAAAATTCTAAGGTTCAGCAGAAACCGAACCCCGTCAACAAGCCCAATATTCGGCTTCGAATCCGAACCATCCCTAACTTACGTAGAAAAAGTTTGTAAAAAAGTTTTGACAAAATCCTTTCCATAGATTCGGTCCTTGTTTACTAAGTGGTGATCTGTGTCCACTTACAGTACTTTTGTGTGTGTGTTGTGGACGCAAAATCTGAGTGACAATTAGATTAGAAAAAAGGTTATGATTATGGGTATCTCTGGCTCGAAAGAAAAAGCAAATGAAACATGATCTGGGCCCTGGTTGTTAACTTGACATAATGACTCACCTTCCTTCATATAACATCCCATCTGGCAAGCAGCAGAAATTGGTAGTTTGATCATTCTCTTTAAACCCTTGACCCCTTCAACATCCCTTGTGCCTGGCCGTGCCTTGTTCCTTGAGGACATTTAAAGATACGCTGAGTCAGGCGTTGGATGTGACAAATGTTTCTCCATTGATGTTGTGCAGATGATTTACAAGCCCAGTTAACCGAGGAGGTCTGCCAGGCAGGGACTGGATGTAAGTGTGTGTGTTTGTGTGTGTGTGTGTGTGTGTGTGTGTGTGCGCAGTGGAAAGATGCAGTGCAAAGTAAACACATATAAATCAATCTGTCCACATTTCTGTTTGAAATTGAGCTTACTCAAGTTTTGAAGTGACACTATGAGTAAGATTATGATATAAAAGCACTTCCTGCGGATGCAAATGTAGTTCATAAAAATACAAACGCACAAACACAAGCCCAAACTATCTTTTTTGTTATTCATTTAATCTGTAGAAAATTCTGATCTGACTGGTCAGACAGAAAGAAAAAGTAAATCAAAAATACTTTACCTGAAGCACAGTGGATAACACCTACTGTATTTGCAAACATAAAAAATAAAACATCCTAAACAATTGGACAAATTTACTATATAGAATACTAAGCAATACGGCCTGAACTACCCATGCCCATGACTCACATCTCATTTTACCACACAGCTCAACACCCACTTGTTTACTGTCTTGGCTTCAGTAATAATATGCCAAAAATATTTAGACTTGTTTTTATTTCATTTAATTGTTATATTACATTTTACATGGCAGTCATTTCAAATGTAGCGTAATGAACTCATTTGTTCTACAAATGTCTGTTTTAACCTTTGTATTCAATAAAGTTGATGCAGCAGTGTTTATGAACACCAGGTGACGATATCAAACTTAAAACATTGAATGTAATGGAAAAGGAGACAACTAATGTGCTCATTAAGTGCCATATGTTATTGATTATCTGTGACTTACTGGTAATAATTTACTTATTTGACAGGTGGCTTGGCTGGTGAGTGGTGCTGTCTAGTCTGGAGCTTATAGATCGAGTGTACGGTGTGGGATGAGGTCAAAATAATGAAGAGAGTGCACACTCTATTTTGCATGGAAAGACAAGTTCACGTCAGTGCCAATGGATTTGCCCGGGCCAGACATTTGGCTTTCTTGGGCCGCCTATTAGGGCAAGGTGCTCTATACTCAGCACCAACTACTCACCCCCACATAATCTCCTTCACCATCCTCTTCCTTTGATTTCACTTTCTCTCATCCTCTTCGCATTTTTCCTGCTGCTACTGTCGCAAATCCGTTAATCTAGCAGATAATGTTTGGCCTCCTACTGACAGGGTAAGTTTACTTGATTTAACATCAATGTGAAATAAAATAATGACATAACAGTAAACATTACATTTTTAAAGTGCCAGTCAAGACCTTATAAAACCGATTGATGATGTTATTGCTGGATGGATGGAGGGATGGATGGATGGATGGCTAGATGGATGGATGAATGGATAAATAAATGGATGAACATAAGGGGTGTTTAAATTAATCATTGCATCGATGCATCGCAATGCGGACCTGGATGATTCTGCATCGATCCAGTGACAGACCATAATCGATTATTGCCTACGGATGTTACCTGTTGATTTTCCATTCGCTGTTTTTTATTTTTTTGTCTTCAATCTGTTGTCTTCTGTGTTCAAACTCCGCTATATTCAGAAAGTGTCGTTTTTAAGAGCAGATACAATAAAAATGGGAGTTCATTTATACATGCATCGTGATATCAAATTGATTTGAATCGTTGAAAGGATCATCATAATCAAATCGTGACACCAGTGAAGATTCACACCCCTAACGGACATACATTTTTTTAAGAGATAATCATTATACCACTTTGACAGGAAAAAGACAAAGACCAACCAAAGCAAATTTCTCAATCTTTAATTTGAAAAAAAATTATAGCCTTTTATAAAAAGCCATTCTTTAGTAAAGTGGCAAGAGGCGCTAGCCAGAAAGAAAATTATCACTGAAGGGTAGTTTTCGGTCTATAATTTCTAAAATCTAAATGTAACAGAACTTTCCCTCTTCCACTTCAAGACAACCTTTTGATGCCACTCTCTCCCTTAAGTGACTAAAGGAGCAGGTATTTAGCTACTAAGAAGCCTAGATCAAGGGAGGGATAGCACTTTTTAAAAGTTTGTTCTTTTTTTGTATTCCAACAGGGAAGAGTGAACTTTTCACTGAGATCAAGCTGGGGTTGAGAGCCCCCAAAATGTCACTGAATCAAGTGGGAATATCTCTAGGACTGGAGAGTGGTGTTTAATGTGACATGGTATTAATACAAACAGTGATAACTCCCTGATGATCAATGAGCTAATCCCAGATGTCTGTGGAGCAGCGAAAGGGGTCCATCACAAAAGATAGCAAACTAAAATGTCCCTACATGCATAAATAATAAAGGATAATTTATTAAAGGAAGTCTACTCCAAACACCTCAGCCTCAGTAGTATTGAGTTGAATGAATAACAGAAGCTGGACTTTAATGTGTACAGAATGGACAGTGGTTTGGACGGATGGCTCAGGGTTTGTGCCTATTACATAATTGACAATAAAATGTGGGCTACTAGTTTTATGCACTTTTTCTAAAATGTTAGCAAACACACCATATTAATTATGCACAGATACTTAAGCAGATGTGACCAGATTAAATAAATAATCAAGTACCAGTAACTCTGATATATTATGGCATTTCATTGCTGTGTCCCATTAGATTTTTTTAATGGCTGAACCCTGGTATTCATACATTAATTTCATAGTTTGTCAAGTCGCTCCTAAGTTCTTAGTAACTAGCAAGTTGCAAACATAGAGATTTACTAAATCAGGTCGCACCATTTAAAAAAATGCTGGTAAAGACTATGGTAATGTGTAAATCAGTTGCAAGGAAACATTGGCAGCACTTTCCATTCAAGGGAATCAGAAAACAAAACACTGTATTAAACTTACTTGTCAAGCCTTTGTAAATGAAGTATGAGTTTATAATACCTATATACACATAAGTAGAATTGTGTGTTAGTTACAATTTTTCATGCTGATTAAATACGAAAAAATTATTGACCGAAGGCTCACAGAGTAATGGACCCACAAATGCACGACTCGTTCACAGGTGTCAAAGTCCAACAGTTTACTCTAAAACTGTCAAAAACACAAAAAAAGTATCAGAACACAAAGGCAGGGATCAAAATCAAGAAGACGAAGCAAGGTCATAAAACTCACAAGAAGTACAGGGGGAAAACAGGCTGGAGTGCTGACACAAAAAGGTACAAGACAAACTCACATAGGACAGAGGAATATATATATATATACTGTGCAAGTTTTAGGCAGGTATGAAAAAATGCCAAGACTAAGAATGCTTTCAGAAATGGAAGTGTTAATAGTTTATTTCATCAATTAACAAAATGCAGTGAATGAAAAGAAGAGAAATCTAAATCAAATCAATATTTAGTGTAACCACCCTTTGCCTTCAAGACAGCATCAATTCTTCTAGGTACACTTGCACAAAGTTTTTGAAGAAACTCGGCTGGTAGGTTGTTCCAAACATCTTGGAGAACTGACCACAGATCTTCTATGTTTGTAGGCTTCCTCAAATCCTTCTGTCTCTTCATGTTATCCCAGACAGACTCGATGATGCTGAGATCAGGGCTCTGTGGGGGCCATGCCATCACTTCCAGGACTTCTTGTTCTTCTTTACACTGAAGATGGTTCTTAATGACCTTGGCTGTATGTTTGGGGTCGTTGTCCTGCTGCAGAATAAATTTGGGGCCAATCATACGCCTCCCTGATGGTATTGCATGATGGATAAGTATCTGCCTGTATTTCTCAGCACTGAGGACACCATTAATCCAGCCCCAAAACTTGCAAGGAACCTCCACCAAGCCTCTTGCCTGCAGACATTCATTCATTATTGTACCGCTCTACAGTCCTTCGGCGAACAAACTGCCTTCTGCTACAGCAAAATATTTCAAATTTTGACTCATCAGTCCAGAGCACCTGCTGCCATTTTTCTGCACCCCCAGTTCCTATGTTTTTGTACATAGTTGAGTCGCTTGGCCTTGTTTCTATGTCGGAGGTATGGCTTTTTGGCTGCAACTCTCATGAAGACCACTTCTGGCCAGACTTCTCCGGACAGTTACAGATGGGTGTACCTGGATCCCACTGGTTTCTGCCAGTTCTGAGCTGATGGCACTGCTGGACATCTTTTCCGATTTCGAAGGGAAATAATTTGATGTGATTTTCATCTGCTGCACAGATGAATTTTTTTATTTTTTTGGTCGCTCACTTTGCATTTTGTAAATTGATAAAAATAAACAATCATTATTTATACTTTTGAAAGCATTCTTAGTTTACAGCATTTTTTCCACACCTGCCTAAGACTTTTACACAGTACTGTATATAAAATAAAAAATACACAGACACCCTACAAGCGTAAAAATAGGACAGTCTTCTGTTTATATTTTTTAGGTGTGAGTGGCCCTTTTACACAGAAATGGATCATAAAGTGTCTATATTTCTTTTAAATTAAACTACCGATATACAGGAAATGACTTAATGACTATATATATATATATATATATATATATATAATATAACCAGCTTAATTTTTGAAAATTTCTGTTTTTATTTCCTGTTCCTGTTTCCTTTGATAACAGCTCATAGGAGATTGACGTTTCACAGCGCTGTGCCAGCTCCAAAAACTGAAGAAACAACAAACATCCCAAAGCAAAAGCTCACCCTCCCGTCAGTGACTCACACAATCCTATGGAAATTTAAAATGTGCATAACACAGGGGAGGGGCAACGTACCTACTGCCAAGGTTTGTATGCCTGTCACTGGAAATCAGAGATTGATGACAGTTTTAGTGGACAGGGTCTCAGTAGAGACAAAGTGTTTGTTGTCCTAGAAGAGCAGCAGAGAAGTTTAGTTTTGTGGCCCTGAGACCTCAAAGAGCCCCAATGGACCAGAGCTTTATTCAGGCCTGTTGGCAGATCTCCCAAAGCCTCTGCATCATTGATATAAGGCCTGACTATCTGATGTGACAACTCCTTATTAACATTTAGCATGTTAGTCCTTTTCTCCCTCCCCCGCTCTGTGAATTTCTTTTCCCTTGGTTCCCTCCACTACCTTGTCTAACAGTACATAGAGGGGTGGTTCACTTATAGGAGTGGACATAAATCCACAAAGCTGCTCCAGGCAAGGTCTTCATCAAAAGCTCATTCCTCATCACTTTATACAAAGTCAGCAGAGTTAACTTCATAATTACACAGGACACCAGTGCATGTGGCTAAAGAAAATGCTTTGCACAGGTATGACTGCTTCAAAGGCACATTCTAATGTTCAAAGTACAATATGTTATCCAGTATAGGAAAGCTTAACGTAACACACATAATTCTGACTATTGTAGGCCTTAGTAGCAATACTATTGTTTAGGTATGACAAAAGTAAGATTATATAATATATTTAAATTTTAATTATTATAAAAAAAAATGCAAATACATTAGACTGAGAAGATCCATAGAATCAAGCTTTGTTCCAATGCCATACAAGATATGTTGACAGCTGTCCCTTGTGTATGATATGGTAATATCTGCTATAATCTGTGCTGTGATGGCATATCGTTTAAACACATTTTTGAAATTCCATGTTATTACTTAGTGCTTCTTTTACATCTTTAACGTGGCTATCCTAACTTCTATTTCAATCAGGAGAGACTTAAAACAGTGATAACATTAATTTATGGACAAGGTGCACAAAGGAAAGTTGAAAAAAATATTAGAGCAATCTTTGACCACTACACTCCATGTTGACGTCATATTTTAAAGAGGGTAGTGATGCCATGGGCTGTGCGGGAATATCCCGATGTCTAGACACTGGCTCTAGTGGTGAAGGGGTGAAGAGCGGGGCTTCTCATGAGCTCAATGGAGTGGAGGAGAGTTCGATAGATCTGACACTGAAATGACAGCTGACAGCAAGAGAAAAAGGAACAGTTTCAAACTGCTAAACAAAATATGTTCCCAATAGCTCAACATTATACCTGCTTAACATTTGCATGTCAACATTGTACTTCTGAGCATGTTAACGTGCTGAAGTTAGCATTTAACTCAGAGCACCTCTGTACCAACCTACAGCCTTACACAACCTCTTTGGCCCCATTTACAACTGGTGGTAACATGTGACCTGCATGCTATCTGGATAATTACATCTGATCCATGGGTCTTTGCTTTTACACCTGGTAGCAAAGTGTGTTCTCGTTAGCCAGATTGTGCCTGCATTGTGATTGGATCTCGATATGCAAATGAGTTGGGCGGGGCTGACAGACTTGTCAATATTGTAAGCGAAGCTATTCCACCAACTGATGTCATCAATTTGTAATCACGTTTAGATAAGGAAGACTAGCTAGCTGCTGCTACAACTTGTAGCCTTTGCTGGGCTTGCTTGAGCTAGCAGGAGGACAACACATTGTCATTCCCAACTTGTCAACATACTGACAATTGGACTGGAACCCTTGACTTCACTTTTTAACACTGTGGGTTTTTTGATTGATTGATTGATTTATTAGACAGTAACAGAAATAAATGCATAACAAGATGCCAACACAGTGACATTGTACATTTATCAGAACTGTCGAGGATAACACAAGAAAGTTACAAACTTATTTCCATTGTGGGTACCCCATTAGCTTCATTCACATTGACGCCGTCTGCCGTCAAACACAAGTTTTTCCATTCATTTTGAATGAGGGTAATGCGTTTAGGCTGCGGCAGGGGGGTGGCGAGATGGTAGCCCAAAAAAAAAAAAAGGCAATGGCCTGTGGCAGAAAGGTGAGACCGACTCAGCTTTTTGAGAAACACAACCTGACGTCACGCTGCAGTTGCCAATCATGTAACCGGCTATCAGATTTGTCGGTCGGTTCTGAGGCGGTGTGAGAGTACAGTACGGTAAACAGGACACATCACTGCCTCTATCGCTGCCACAAGAACATTTTTAAACACTATGAGGGTAAAAAAAAGGAGAAACACAAGCACTGAACTGCCCAGGAATTTGTGTAAAAGCTGAATGTTTCCTGCAACAGCTGCCTTCAAATGCGGTCGGAAATGTCGAGATCTATAAACAATCTGACGGAAAACAGTAATTATAAACTATAAAGTCTACTTGTGCTATATTGGGGTGTTAAATTACACAATAAGATGTCACACAAATGAGCCATTTAAGTGACACTCCCACACCGCCGCACGACCCTGCGGCAAATTAATTGGCGTCATTTTTCAACATGCTTGGTCACTTTTTGACGCTCTGGGTATCCCTTTGGCGTCATTTTTAAACGTGCAGGGTAAAACCACTAAGTTAAGGTTAGGAAAAGGGTGGGGCTAAAAGATGTATGTTAAAGTGAAGCATGGGACAAGAACGAGACATGAACCCTGATCTCCTTACCCATATTTCTGGTCTTCAATACTACTTCCTACCATTGTTGATCTTCATACTACCCCATCTTACAGCGTGGCGGTCTAGCAGCTGCTCTGCCCGATGCGTCCCATACAGACGCTAGAGGGTGCATTGTGCGTCAGTATCTGACGGTGAGAGCCAATGACCAAGCAGATGTTGATGAGTTGGGAATGAGAACGGCCTAATGAAGAGGCTCTTCACACATGCACTGCAACCCTGAACTTATTAATACATTACCCGCACGGGCTGTAATTGAGAATGCACGTCCGACTCCTGTTTTGTGCTACATGTATGAAAAGGCTGAACAATGTGTGGACCTAATTGTTAGACTTGTACAGTAAGACTTCTCACCTCAGGCTAATTTCCTCAGGGCATTTTCAAACTGTTGCATAAAGGAAGGTAAGGAGTGTAATTTGTTGTGTATGTGTTTTATATGCATTTTTTTTCTGGTCTGTGGTGAGTAGTTTTTATTTTGTAGAATGGTTTTGCAAAATGATGGATGTGTTGGACAGTAATAACACAATGTGTGAGTGTGCGCTCCATGCTAACATGGGAAATAATGTGTAATGCAAAACAGAGAAAGAGACAATAAAGGAGAGGGGAGAGAAAATGATAAGTGAAAAATATGTGGAGCTTTTTTTTTTGATGATTCTGCACTGCCGTGTGGGTAATTACTTCATTCATTATCCTGCCAAGAAAAATTAGGGTATATTTAACAAGTAGTCATTAGTTAATCTTCAATTACAATGCACAGGCACAAAGGTCAATACTATAAGTCATTCTAAATGAAATACATGTTCAGATACAACGGCTTTTGAGGTTATGTTTAGATGGATTTAAACACTGACACGGAGAGCAATTTGTCATTTTCGTTCGGGTTCTTACCACACTGTACTGCGTATGTGCCAAAAACGTATCTGTGATTTTTTTGTGATGTAACTGTTTTTATTTCTTCCTTTAAATGGAGCATGCACATTTGTGGTTGTCTAAGGTTGCATTCACACACCCTTGTGTTCACATCAGCATGGATGTGCGCTTCCATATGTGTGTTATATACCATTTTGTAGTGATTAATGTCCCATGTCCACATTTAGTGATCGGAGATGATATCCTATAATGGCCTTTGTTTTGTAATTTTGTGCTTGCACCCAGAGGGTGTAAACACCCAACACTAGCTTTGAGTGCAACTTAAATAAAGCGACAAAAGCCATGAGGAGAAGCACTGTGCAATGTGCATCTTATGCAATGGCAGAATGTTTTTATTTTCTCAATGGAAGTCTATTACAGTACATGAACTCAAAGGCATTCAATGCAGTTTGTGTCATAACTATAGACTGTGAGATTTTTGAGCAAATACTACTAGAGCTAAACAATTTGTTGAATAATTAATTGATTTAAACAATGTTTTGTGCTTTTCGTGTTTTGGACTGTTGATTAGACAAATATATACTTTCACTTACTGTTACATTTATTACATTCCTGTTCCATTACTGTTGTATTAATTTAATTCATTTTGCAATTACTGTACACCTATTATTTTATTTTATATATTTTATCCCTACATCTTAACTTTTGCACTATTTTATGTCTTGGAAATAGGTTTTACTTGCTTGATTTTCTTTTTATACATATTAAATGAGCACTGTTGGAGGGAGCCTGAGATAGAAGATTTGTATTGCCATTGACTGCTGCTCTGTAATTGCTGTGCTCTTGACAATAAACGAAATGAACTTAAACGTTCAAGATGTGTCCTTGGACATTTTTTGTACTCTTTTCCAACGTAATTCATTAATCACAAGGACGAATGAGTGAAAATATCAAGGTATCATCCAGTTTCCTTTTGTTCCTGTGACTGCAGAGGAAGCCTCCATCAGTGTGTGCGCTTTAAGACAGATCATGTAACGGATCAACAAGGCTATCACATTCCAAATGTAGATAACATACAGAATGTAGTTTGTATGGCCTCTTTCTTTAAACCTGGACTTGCCTCTATGAAGCAAAAGTGAGTTACACGATCTAATACAGTATTATTAAATGGGTTTGGGCCACTTTCTTTTGTCCTTCAGAGCCTGCATCGTTCCCTTAAATGGAAAATAAATGGGAATATTTTTAAGATTGAAATAAATTAAATCTGGCTTTAATGCTAACTGTGCTAACTTTGTGTTCCACTAACATTTTGCCAACAAATGGATTCTGTGCCACCAAAGCAAGTTCCATGTCAGCTGACTTAAGTTGTAGCTCTTTGTTTTAAAAAAAAAAAAGCACATACAAATGCAAAACTACCTTTTTCCACATCTTAAATGCCATAGTCAACAACAGTGAAACAACAATTTCACTGTTACTTTTAATGTAATCCAATCATAAGTTCAGTTCAAGGGTAATAAGGACAGCTGCTGGGATCAGCTGTTCACCAAGTTTCTGTTGTACCTTGTGTTTGTGGTTGTGCTTGATTTGTGTATGTATGTATGCTGTGTAAATTTACTGTCAGCTGAATATGGTTTACTCCCTGCAGCAAATCCTATTGTTTGTTGCTGTTGTTGGATGTATGTAGCCTCCTCCAGCTGCTTGTTGTTGCCGATTGGCCACTGCAGGATATCTGTAGGCTTAGTGCTCACTGGCATCTGCTCAATTGATGTAACCAGTGATTCATTCCCCTTCCTGGGAATCGACTGATAGAAATTTGTAGCTAGTGGTAAGGAGGGAGCCAGATGGCATCCAGGTTGGCTTGTTTACTAATGGAGTCTGTGAATTAAAATTTGTTTGCTCTTTGTATTGGAGGGCTGCAACAAGATAGTCCATATAGAGCCTCAATATAAATGTGGTGTGGAACCTTTTTTTTTTAACTTTAATGCACGTGGGGTTTGCCTTGAATCCAATGACAAAGAAAGTTTTCAATACATTTCCTGCTGCTTTATGACAAAAGAAAACAGCATTAGTCTCGCATAGCCAGACCTTCCTCCACAGAGCTGCGGAGGAGCGTCTGGACAGTCCACACAGTACTCCAGGATGGGAGAAAAACCTGCTCTGGTTTATTGGAATTTCTTTAAACCAATCACAATCGTCTCGGGAGGCGCTAAGCGCCAGACGAAGTAATGGTGCCTCTGCAAAATAGCCTCGGGAAGGAACTTGTTTTGGTGTGTACGTTCAAAGGTCGTTTTAGTCGTGCAACAGAAAACTCTGATTGGACAGATAGTCTAGCTAGCTGTCTGGATTTACCCTGCAGAGATCTGAGGAGCAGTTAACCATAGTCCTCATGAATCCACCGGGGATAAAATGCCAACACAAAGAAAGCGGAATACTGACTCATTTCGGTCAGTTGAAAAAAAGTATTTGAGTTTTGATTCCCATCCCAGTTTATGATCACCAATTCTGGTTTTAGCCTTACATAAAGTTTTGTTTAGGATTATAAACTTGAAACCTTGCTCTTAGGTCTTTAACTGCAGTACAGAAAATCTGTCATTTTCTCTTCTTTTTTTTTTTTTTTGCACCTACATCACAGCCTTCACTGATCTCAATAAACCCGAATAAGTGGACACTTTACCTTGATCTTGATTGTCTCACTTTTCCTGTTACGAGATGCACCTCCTGAATGATTTAATAAGATGTGATGATATAATTAATCCATTCTGTGTATGAAGTGACAAAGTAAGTAATAAGGTCCCCTGAGGTTAGATCACAATGTTAAGACAGTGTTCATGAAGTTCAGAATGAGGGGAAAGCAGAGAATAATATGATAATGTTAACCATTTGTCTCAAAGTGCTTTTCAGAGGTAGGTGAAAAAAGATGAAGCAGAAATAAGAGAGTAAAATCAAAAGTAAAAAGATAAAAACAAGGGCTTTGAAAACTCCCAGAAACGGGGCCAGAGCCAGAGCATGTGCGTGTGGGCTAATGTGTGAGTGTACACACAGACGTACACCTGTGAGTGGATATTAGTGCCCAAGGCAACACAAGAACAGTCAATAAATTATGGATGCAGGGAGATACAAATGGAGTGTGTGGTGCAGTCAGACTTAATGTAGCCTGCAGATTCTACTAAATGCCTGTCCGTGGAATTCTTAATTATGGACACAAACACAGAGACAAGTCCATTAACGCCAAGTTGATCCTTGTATCCTCTTGGAGATCTACTTTTCGACATGTTAAGTAGAAGCATCCTAAGTATCCTTATTTTTTTTTTTTTCTTGTATAAACAAATCCCTATAATTTTCCTTATTAAGTACATAGACGGTATACATATAGATGGACAACGTGTCTCCACTGTATAAAGTGAAGCCAAAATATATCAGACATGGGCACTGCCATTTGGTAATTTTGGTGCCAGTGTCTGCGCAGTAGTGATCGGGCGGTGGAGCTGCGGTATCGAAGTCCCGCCCATACACCCGCCCGACCAATCGCAAGTCAATCACAGCAGTCAATCATGACGTTTCACCCCGTTTTATAGAAGAAAAAGAAGACATGCCTTCATTTAAATTCACATTTTCACTCTGAAATTCACATTTTCACACTCTTGGTACAGTTTTAGTACACGCAGGCCTGAAATACACACCCATGCTCAGGACCTAGACTTGCACTAATGGAGATATGTCAGGGTGAGGGGGCTGGCCATGCACAGTGAACTGGCACCTCTGCAGCTACTAGTCCACAGTCCATACTTTGGTCCGTATGGAGACTTAAACCGGCGACCCTCTGTTTCCCAACCCAACTCCCTACGGACTGTACTACTCCTACTACTTTTCAGAAAAACACTTAAACACTTGAACACATATCACAGTGGTATGACCTACCTACCTAAAATGAAAAAACACAAAAAAAACCCCATCTTTGGTCATTTTTATTTGACGTGTACTTTGATTTTTTTTGTTTGGTCTATGTCCCATCTGATAACATGGAGGGGGCGGGATTTATGACATATACAGCCAGCCACAGCTTAACATATTTACATAGTAACGTCAGAAGGCTATATTTCAAAACATTCCTACAGTAACTTATATTTCTTCTTCATCATTATTGTATTCATGCCCTATGACTTTTTTTTTAACAGTATATTGCTTTTATGGTATTCTTTATTGAACACTAATTGTCATGCTTAGCTCATTGGAAAGTGGTGCATTGGGCGCATTAGCTGGCCACTATTACAGAGTGTCCTTTTGTAATACAGGTTAGCCAGGCCATTTAAAGTCCACTGGAGTCACTGTTTGTCATTTTGCTATCAATGGAAGCATAGGCAGTATTAGAGAAAAGAGTCACCGTATAGGCTTGCCAGCCAACTAACCCTAACAGCGTTTTAACCCAAACCTAACCCTTACTAGAGTTCCACAACTACACACATCCTATACAAGTACAATTTTGTATGTATTATTTGTGTACCCTTCAATAATTGCTCTTAAGAAATATTATGTTTATTGTCCCCCCCCCCCATCTGTTAGATGAAATGTATGCCCATGAATGGAAGACACACTTTCATGACGCTAACTTTCCATTGCAAAGTAGCAAATTACTGCGAGCCTCCCAGCATCCAAGCTAGCGTGCACCAACTATGCTTTACTTCTTATCTTTTGTGCTGATGGGTGGGAGGTGCAAAACACAGATTTACATGTAGCGATGACTCCGGAGGTGTGTTTGAGCCTGAAGTGGAGTTATGTGCTTATCAATTAGCTGTTTCCAGCAGTCTGTTGTAACATGTTGTGTGGCATCTCTTATGTGAATGGCTGTTTCAATTTACAGCTAATCTGCATATTCTTTTCTCTCCATTATACTCAGTAACAACACACTTCTGTGCTCCTCCTCTGTTATTTATTTCTCTGAAAGGTGCTTGAAAAGCCTTTACTGACAGAAGGTAAGTGAAGTGTTGCTTTTGGCTGACCTTCAAGTGTTTTTAGGTTTTTATTTGCGAAAAATGCTATGGGTGCATAGTGTCTCAAAGATTCTCAAAGAGAGTTTACTTTGAAATGGACAAATGGCTTCACAAAGTAATATTTCATGGTCATAATATTCCCAATAGTTCCGTTTGTTCTATTGCTTTTTATACACATAATTAAGCTTTAAATGTCATTTTTGATCTTGGATATAGTAATTTGACAATAATGATAATAATTTTAAAAATGAAATAAAATTAAATCAAGATCCACATACTAGTGTTTACAGAGCGTTAAATTGCATCTCGCAGTCTTCATCGGTTGATGGAGTTTTCTCAGTTGTCATGGATCTGGGTAAGTGTTACACAAGCACCTGAACTCCAATGATGAAGACTAGTGGTAGAAAGCTCTGGAATAGCTAGGAAGTGGAACTTGAATTATATATATATATATATATATATATATATATATATATATATATATATATATATATATATATATATATATAGTGTATATATTATTTGCAACCAGTATTTGTTTTTTTATGAATGTCTTTTGTGTGTGTATGTGTTTTGGGTTTGTATTGTTGAAAGTACAAACATTGTCATGGACAAAATGATTTTCAAAGCTGAGAAACAAAAGCTAAAGCCTATATTTTCCTCGGATATAACCACAAATGAGTTTGTTCATTACAATGATGGCTTTATTTTTGTGAAAAGCAACGTATATTGTGCAATGCCTGTGTTAATGTTGATGAATTTCATAATTTTGGATATTCGGATATTCATGAATCATCTCTCTTTATCCATCTGGTGGGTTTTTCCATTAGCAAACCAGAAGCTGCGGTTACAAACAACATCTGTTCATTCTGTCGTACCTAAACAAAGCTGTAGTGTATCCAAACACAGGCATGTTCGTGTTGCCCTACATTAACACTGGCTGCATACTCAGCTACAACGCAAAAGTGCTGTATAGTCATTGAGAGCATTACGCAAGATATTCCTTTGCTTTCTCCTGTCAAAAACAAATGGGGAAATAAATAAAGAAATACATCGCAAACATGAGATGCTGATGTTTCCTCAGCATCTAATTTTGCTCATGAGCTTTATTATGCCCCTCACAAGGACTGCTATCGTTAGGTGTCATTTCTTTTGTGGAAAGTGCACAGGTAATTGCAAATAATGAGCTTATTTTTACAGTGTTCAGCATTTTCCTCCTGGATCCAAGAGACCTGAGGAAATTCTCAGTCAACAATGGCCTCATCAGGTACATTACATTTTATTTGTATCCCTCTGGGTGAACAGGATGTGTGAGGAGATGGATGGCAGTGATAATGGAGGTGATGGAAGAGTGGATGGGGTCTGTTTGAATAGCAGCAGGATCAGCAGGCTCCTCTTCCTCTTCCTGATTGGAAGACGCATGTACATACATGTAGCCATTTCCAGGGGCTAATGACACTGAAACATCCACACCATAGTTTGCCAGACCTTCCTCCACAGCGCTGTGGAGGAGGGTCTGGCTAGTCCACACAGCATTCCGGGATGAGAGATAAATGCGCTCTGGTGCATTGACATTTCTTTAAACCAATCACAGACGCAATAACGGTGCCTCTACAAAATAGCCTCGGGAAGGAACTTGTTTTGATGGAACATGTGTACGTTAGGAAGTTGATTTGGTCGTGCACCAGAAAACTCAGATTGGACAAATAGGATGAATTTAGTGTAATATCTATAAGAGTATATGAAGAGGAATATGTATAGTTATGTTTACGAGAAAGAATAGTGTTAGTTATACTATTCTTATTTTTATTTCACGTGGTCGTTTAGTCTAAAAACGTATTTTCTGTTGACATGTTTTATGATTTGTGTGGACCCCAGGAAGAGTAGCTGGTGTTCTGCATCAGCTAATAAATCCTAATAAAATCAAATCAATTAAAATAAAAAAACAGGGTCAGGGTTGTGGTGACAGTACAGCAGCAAATACAACCGTTTCCCAGCAACCTTCTCCAGCTGGCCCTAAGGAATCTTCATGCTGCATGCTCACTTCAGTGTTATTTTATAATGTGTTTTTGTCATTAGTGGTATTCTTCTTCTTCTTCCTCTTCTTCTTCTTCTTCCTCTTCTTCGTATTATCATTATTATTAGTATTATTATTATTATCATTATTATTGAGGCAAACGAATGAGGCTCTTCTACTTAAAATTCTAGGTGCATTTGCAGCCACCTGATTTTATGTAAATTTTTAAATTTGCACTTAAAGGTCCCGTGACATGGTGCTTTTTGGATGCTTTTATATAGGCCTTAGTGATCCCCTAATACTGTATCTGAAGTCTCTTTTATATAGGCCTTAGTGGTCCCCTAATACTGTATCTGAAGTCTCTTTCCCGAAATTCAGCCTTTGTGCAGAATTACAGCCACTAGAGCCAGTCCCACAATGAGCTTTCCTTAGGATGTGCCATTTCTGTGTCTGTAGCTATTGAGGAGGAGAGTGTCTCTCTCTCTCATTGGTGGGCCAAATTCTCTGGGCGGGCAAAGCAGAGAAAGGGGAGGTAACCTTGCTCCTTATGACCTCATTTTCAGAGGCAGTTTCAAATTGTGAGATGTGCAGAGGAAAGAGGTGTCAATGGGATTTTGAGGTTCAATGTTTGTCCTATTTACCCACCACACTGTCGTTATTCAACTACGACAAGGTAAAATCGGTTTTGCATTCCATCACCCCTTTAAATTAAAATACAGACTCTTTTAGGAAAAGTCAGGCAGCAGCAGGATTGTATTTTTTTATTCAGCAAAGTTATTACCCATATAAATTTCGGTCAAGATGACCGTCATGGTCGTTCTAGTGTTAATGACATCATCTTGTTGCACCCTCTTCTTCTGCAGCGGTATAATGGTTTTCTGACTGGAGAATTGGCGCCACCTGCTGCTAATCTCGTTGAACCAACTCCTTATAATCGCATAGTAGAGTGTGGATGGATCCTAACAACTGTAAGGACCAAGACTCACCATATAGGCCTTTTGTCTACTCTTTGTTTTCATTCATGGTTACATGAACTACACAATACAGCACCAAGCACTTTTAAAAGATTTAATGAAATTAATTTATTTTTATTTTTCCACTGGTATTTATCATGCATATTGTGTACACACACACACACACACACACACACACACACACACACACACACACACACACACACACACACACACACACACACACACACACGTACCCATGTATGTGTGTAATTTAAAGTATTTTTACAATCACTTTGGCACTAATTTCAGAATCCTTGAATGTCATTTTTCAAAACTCTAGACACAAAACTCAAAGCCAATGATCAAAATGCACATTTTTCAAAACTCTGACACTTCTTTAAATTGCTTGGATACAATACACATAAACCTAAGATCATGTGTTCATTTAACAAAGATCACCTGTTCAAAATGACACAACTTAACATCAAAGTACTACTATTTCAAAAAACAATTCACACATTACATTTCAGATGATTGTCTATTCATTTCAATACAATGATCTAACTATCAATTCATACAACTGCTCAAAATGATAAGTTAGTGTTGCATTACTCTTAATGCATAGATGTATGGAAACAGACACAAAATATTCCATGTTTAGATCATGAAAGTTTCAAGATAACGAGATTCATTGTGACCAATTAGCGTGGAGCATGAATCACTTAGACTACATTATCTATGGATGTAATATTTCATCATCCTTCTTTACTGTAATGTACCACTGTTTATCAGACACTGTTTCTATGTACCACCTTTGAGACTATTTACAGTATTGACAGTACTGCACTGTATGGATGCAGGCGCTTGGAATTGCTTGTCCAATTCTGCCAACTCGTTACTGATGATTGAGATATATACTTTATTTTATATATATATATATATATATATATATATATATATATATATATATATATATATATATATATATATATATACATATATACTTGTACCACATTGTTCGCCATGCCCAAAGTTTTTTTTCCAAGATGTTTGGCTAATTGCAATGTAGATGAGAACATGTGGCCAAATCCACAAGACAGAGTTGATGAAGATGTAGAAGTACAGTAATCACTTCTTTGTTTTGATTTTTACAGTACAAGCAAGTTGAGGAACACTGCATTTGATATTTACAGTACTGTCTTTTCGTTTCTATTTTGTAGCAAATTTTTTTGCTTTGATTCAAATAAACCTATGTTGTGATCGTCCTGTATTGTTTTTTATCAATACATTTCAGGTTTTGTTCAATGATTCCACTGTGTCTGTAGTATTCTCTCTACTACTGCAGTCCTTTTACAGGGATGTATTTACATCTAGTACCATAATGAAACATGTATCACCTATTTTGTACTACAATATTTAATGATTGTACGAACAATGACACAGTGAAACTATGGGTAGCTTGTGTGTGGGTGATCTAAAGTAACGTTTCAATGGTATTTCACCATAAATTAGTTTTTTGAACCAGTGATTGTGCAAGTGCAAGATGTCTTTAGAGATATGAATGCACAATGCAATGTTTTCAACATTGGACAGCCTGTGTTACAAGTGATGACCGTTTTGAGTTTTGTGTCTAGAGTTTTCAAAAATAACGTCAAGGTTCTGAAATTAGTAGCAAAGTGATTGTAAAAAAAACTAAGTATGTTATACTTCTCTTTTCATTGCTGCACATGTTGCTTGTGTAACATACGTAAAAAGGACCTGAAAGTTTTAGACACATCAGGCATTATGAAGGGAAATGCCCTGCACACCTGCAAATGTGTGTTTTCACTCTGGCTGATTAGACCTTTGTTCAGGTTGAAATTGGGCCCAGCTATGCAGGGGATTATGAGAGGTCACCAAACTACATGTACCAATAAGAATGATGAAGCCGGGGGGTAATTATTCCCTTAAGGTAAAATTACAGTTTCAATTCGACAGGACACAAAAAGACAGAAATATATCTGCAGGAGGGCGACAGGCTTTTTGATCAATACGAGTGACTGAACCAACACTTGACTGTGTGCTGAGAGTTCTCAGAAACAATTGCCTGCGTGAATCTTACTTTGAAGAGAGTGTTTGAACACCAGGAGGTTTACTTCAAAGGGACTAAATGTTCTCCACATTTCTACATTTAGCATCTCAATCAAAAAGAAATCACTGAGTTAATTAAATATGTCTCTCTTCATGAGGAGATAGATTTGCCCCAGACTGCATTGTCTGTGTTGCAGCTGTCACGTTCTGAGGGGTAGGTTCTTATTCCATTTAGGCTTAGTCCACATGCACACTGGTCATTTTTAAAATGTAGCTTTTTCTAGGCGTTATGCCCAGATTTGCAGAGTTATTTTTTCGGTGTTGTTGTACAGACAGGTAAAACAGAGATTTTGGCATGTATGTGTGCGCTGCTACTTTGTTTGTGAGGTTTCACAAATGCAATGGCGGACGTGGCCAAGATAGTGCTGGTTCTAAACTTCCTTTTACATGTTTACACATAAATGTACAGTCAAGTCTGGCTTTTACCATAAAACTATGTATTTTGCCATTTAGTCCCGACATGGATCAACGATTTGTGGCTGTGTTTTAGTTGTTAAAATAGTGTAGTGATGTGATATTTGACTGGGAGCCTGCACAGGGTGTTTATTTTGACAATTGACTTAATGCTCTACCCGTTTCACTTCATGCCCCAAAATTGACCTAGCGCATATATGCAGAGCGGAGAGCCGTTTCTGGGACGCGCTGCATCGCAGCTGGTGGAATCACAAGCATTGCCTTGAGTGGCTGTGATTGCTTCCAGTGGCCGCTGCGCCAGCAGAATGCGGCACAGACGCGCCTCGTGGAATTTAGGGGTTACTCTTTCACTATTTTGAGGAACCGAGGAGTGTGGCTGCCACATCTGCATCAGAAAACCCAATTTAGAATGTGCTACCGAGCAATCAGTGTGACACTGCAGCCAGGTAGCCTTCCAAAAATAGCTGTTTTTCAGGCTACTGATTTAGGTTTATATTGCTGCCTGTTTGGCATGCTCTTGAGTCAGAGTTTTTTTTTCAAACATTGCTTGTGTGGGAGGGATTTTTTTTTGCGAACAAAGGAGGGAAACCCTGTGTACATCTGGACTAGGCCTAAGACATAAACAAGCAGTTACATTTTATGAAATATATTTTCTTGACTGTTTTTCTTTGGGCCAAAACAGCTACAAGCTGTTAAAAACACAAAATCTGACATCAGAGCTTACAAAAATTACCATGTTCATATAAGAAACACCATTTGCATAACCATCCATGACCTGCAACCTTTTTACACAGGCTGTCTTCATCTTTATTATACTTTGCCATGTAATCTGTTTTGCATCTGTTTCTGGATATATATATTTGTCTGTGATTCATCCTTGTTAAATGGCATAATGAGACAGGCATATAGCAGTTGTGAAACCGCATTTCATGAAAACACAAATGCACTGCACTGTACATAACTTGAATGTGCTTAATGAGGCCAAGATGCCGTTTCACACATGCTTGCTAAGACACACAGTGGAACACGCGGGGCTCCTGTTGTCACTTTCATAAATCACATTCCTCCAGGTCTGGATTTAAGAGTTGAGCAGATTTTGAAATCCATTTTGATTTCCACAGTGGCATGAGGTAATAAATCATTGAGCACACTCCCTTATGCATCCTCTTAAAGAGCAGTGAACACCGGCTTGTAAATCTTCCGTGATTTGCCACCCTCCTCTCTTCGGTCTAGGGTATGAACAAAGCCATACCCATCCTCATCGTGCAGCATGATTCATCCCAGCACTTTCAGCCTTTTGATGTCTGAGGAACAGCTGTGTTGTACTGTAGGACAACTGAAACAAGACCACGGAAAAGCTTTTTACGGACAGCGCACTTTGATTCTCCCCTTCTGACTCATGTCGTATACTTGCACATACAATATGCCTTTTGAAGTTTTGAAAAGAGAGCTGCTGCACCCTTTTTTAATTATAAAAAAGACAGTTTGGTGAGCAGAGAGAAAATAGAATTCATTGCGGTTTTACACAGTGACCAGTGTGAGCAAGAATGGTGTTGAAGTATTACACTGTAAGGAACCTGTTTTTAAAGTTATAAAGTAATGTTTATGACAACAAATGTGCAAGATTACTTTCTTGGACTTGAGTCAGACTTAAGTTGCAAAAACGAGGACCTTGGACTTGGCAGCTCTGAGATTTGACTTCAAAAGCTTGACTCCCTGTTTGCATGTTTGCCTATTATGCTTAATATTTTACAATAACTTGGTTACAGCTATTATCACAGATTTGAAAAGAGAATATCGAAATGTTTAACTGTCAGCATTCAGAGACCCAAAACGATTGTTCTGACAGGCTTAAGATCTTTTTTGGACTTATCTCGGATGATTTGAGACCTGATATCGACTCGCACCAAAATACCTAAAACCATCTGTTAGCTTTAAGGGTCGCTCATTCATACATTTCATAACTTTAATAGCTCAAATGTTGTGGTAACACTTTCTGTCATTCACAAAAGAAGCCCTTTTTTAGTTCAGTTTGGTAACTTTATTATCCCAGATGGGAAACTTGATCTGCAGCCAGGAGTGCAACCTAAAACACACAAATAAATAAATAAATAAATTAATAAATGAAACCCTAGCCTGTGAAGTTAACAATTTATAAACATTCTACCAAACCCAATGACGTTGGGACGCTTTGTAAAATGTTAATAAAAACAGAATCCAATGATTTGCAAATCATTCTCAACATATATTAGATATATAAAAGACAATATATGTAATGTTTTAACTGATAAACTTTAGTTTTTTTGCAAATACCCGCTCAAATTGAATTGGATGCCTGCAACACGTTCCAAAAAAGCTGGGACAGGGGCACGTTTACCACTGCGTTACATCACCTTTCCTTTTATCAACACTCTATATGCGTTTTGGAACTGAGGACACCAATTGTTGAAGCTTTGTAGGTGGAATTCTTTCCCACTCTTGCATGATGTACGACTTCAGTTGCTCAACAGTCCGAGGTCTCCGTTGTTGTATTTTGCGCTTCATACCGGCCACACATTTTCAATGGGAGACAGGTCTGGACTGCAGGCAGGCCAGTCTGGTACCTGCACTCTTTTACTACGAAGCCATGCTGTTGTAACACGTGTAGAATGTAGCTAAGCATTGTCTTGCTGAAATAAGTAGGGACGTCCCTGTAAAAAGACATTGCTTGGGCTGCGGCATATGTTACTCCAAAACCTGTATGTACCTTTCAGCATTAATGGTGCCTTCACAGGTGTGCAAGTTACCCATGCCGTGGGCACTAACACACCCCCATACCGTCACAGATGCTGGCTTTGGACCTTTGCGCTGATAACAATCTGGATGGTCCTTTTCCTCTTTGGCCCAGAGGACGTGACGTTAATGATTTCCAAAAACAATTACAAATGTGGACTCGGCAGACCACAGCACACTTTTCCACTTTGCGTCAGTCCATCTCAGATGAGCTCGGGCCCAGAGAAGCCGGCGGCGTTTCTGGTTTTGCTTTGCATGGTAGAGTTTTAACTTACACTTGTAGATGTAACGACGAACTATGTTAACTGATGGTTTTCCGAAGTCTTCCTGAGCCCACGTGGTAATATCCTTTACATAATAATGTCGATTTTTATGCAGTGTGGCCTGAGGGATCGAAGGTCACGGGCATTCAATGACATTTCGCCAGACACTCTGAATCTTTTGATGATATTAAGGACTTTAGATGAGGAAATCCCTAAAAAAAACATTGTTAATTTTTTTTTTTCTTCATATTTTTTCTTTATTTTCTAACCAAAATCAGACAAGGCAGCAATACTTTGCATCTTGTACACAGGCATGTTATCATGTAATTCCAAAAGGACCAATCAAACAAACCAAGATGCAAGTAGTGATGGTCAAATGAAGCTTCGCAAACCACTGTCTTTATTTTCTGAGCTCACTAGATGGCGCTCTCTGTTCAACAAAGGGTTGAAAACACACTGAATTGCCATTCCTTTAACCTTTGTCTTTGAACAGAGAGCGCCATCTAGTGAGCTCAGAAAATAAAGACAGTGGTTCATGAAGCTTCATTTGACCATCACTAGATGCAAGCAACAATGCTAAAACAAACAACAAAAAATAATACATACACATGCATAAATAAATAAAATGACATAACTTAGGGAGAAAAAGAAAATAGCGGGTTGGTTTAGGCTTTATTTATCTTAAGATTGTAAATATGCTGTAGCAAGTTGTGATGCACATTAATGTAAACTACATGTTTAATTGAGATACAACATTTTAATTTGATAACTATATTGTCTGTTGTCTTTAGGACATGGCTGCTAAGAAAGGTGACCATATTAAAATTATACTCATCTAGAGATTCTACATTCATTAAAATTACTCCTTACTCTTTCAAGTTTTCAAGTTTTTTTCCAACAGTGTATCTATCCAATCTTGAATGTGTGGAGCGCTGCTTTCTCTCGATTTACAAAAAAAAAAAAGAAAAAAAGAAAAACCAGAACCCCCATTATACAGAGTACAGGTAGACCCGCATTAAGATGTTGGGTCTGGGAACTCACCATTGACAGGGCTCAATCCAAGGGGCGGGATAAATGGTTGTCTTTCAAATTCCCTCTGCACGTAATAGGATAGCGCTACAACCAGGCAGAGCAACGAAGAAGGTAGCGAAACTAGTTGATAGATTAAACTTTAGCCGTATCCGGTCGGCAAAACTCCAAACACATCTTCCTTTTTTAAGAATCTTCCAGAAGACCGCTGTTCCCAGCAGCAGCAACCATAAGCCTGCCCACCGACTCTATACACGATGTGATTGGCCTGACCAAAATTTGTTTTTTCCAGCTCGCAAGCCAACGGAGAGTGCCTACACTGACCCTGGCTGCAAAATAAATTTGCTGCCACTAGGGGCGTCGAGATTTTTAGGCTAGAGTACAGGGTCAGATTGAATACAATTTTTTGTCAAGAAAACATTCTTAACTGTTGGACTATTTGCTCACGCAGTTTTTCACAAAGTGGTGAAACTCGCCTTATCCTTGCTTGTGAACGACTTTTGCCTTTTGGGGATGCTCCTTTTATACCCAATCATGACGCTCACCTGTTTCCAATTAACCTGTTCACCTGTGGAATGTTACAAACGAGTGTTTTTTGAGCATTCCTAAACTTTCCCAGTCTGTCCCAGCTTTTTTGGAACGTCTTGCAGGCATCAAATTCAAAATTAATTAATATTTGGAAAAAAAAAAAAAGTTTATCAGTATATTGTCTTTGTAGTGTATTCAACTGAATATAGATGGAAAAGGATTTGAAAATCATTGTATTCTTTTTTTATTTACGTTTTACACAACGTCCCAACATTGGAATTGGGGTTTGTATGAAGTTCATTTCGGGGGGGGGGGAAGCAGAAGAAAAGAAATCATTCTAGTAATCTTTCTTTCTTTTGTTTTTAGTTCTTGTACAAAATGATGCTTCCGAGAAAATCAACCAGAACTATAAAATGAGATTATATTACACCAATTCTGACCTCTCCCTGGTTCACAATTAAGCCGGATCTGAATTTAAAGTGCTTTTCCTGATAGAGCAATCATTACATGCACTTGCACAGTCATTTTTATCTAACTGTTGGCTCTGCTGTCAGTGTGTGGGTTGGCCTCAGTCCCATGGTGTGTAGCTTTCTTAAACGTACAATATGTCATTTTCTGACGCTAGGGGTCTCCATAGGGGTCTTTCATTTGAAACATGGACTTATTGATGACGTTGTGAAGTTACGTGGGATCATGGAAGTTGCTGTCTTCATCCACAACATATGATACAGTACAGGCCAAAAGTTTGGACACACCTTCTCATTCAATGTGTTTCCTTTATTTTCATGACTATTTACATTGTAGATTCTCACTGAAGGCATCAAAACTATGAATGAACACATATGGAATTATGTACTTAACAAAAAAGTGTGAAATAACTGAAAACATGACTTATATTTTAGATTCTTCAAAGTAGCCACCCTTTGCTTTTTTTGATAACTCTGCAAACCCTTGGTGTTCTCTCAATGAGCTTCATGAGGTAGTCACCTGAAATGGTTTTACCTTCACAGGTGTGCTTTGTCAGGGTTAATTAGTGGAATTCTTTCCCTTATTAATAAAAAAGCAAAGGGTGGCTACTTTGAAGAATCTAAAATATAAGACATGTTTTCAGTTATTTCACACTTTTTTGTTAAGTACATAAGTCCATATGTGTTCATTCATAGTTTTGATGCCTTCATTGAGAATCTACAATGTAAATAGCCATGAAAATAAAAAGGAAACGCATTGAATGAGAAGGTGTGTCCAAACTTTTGGCCTGTACTGTATGTACGAGTCAATGTATTAAAGTTGTATTGACATTACATTTAGTAACATTTATTCATGTTAAGTCATTCTAATGAAATAGCCGCAGTGTTTCCTACATAATTAGTTAGATTCTATTTGTGGTGGTAGCTATTTATATATACATATTTCACATGTCAGTGTCTCCTCTCGAATTTCCTCAGCACTTCATATTCATGTTTTTTTTTCTCCGTTGGTGATGAAACGGGTAGGAAGAATGCATGCACCATTACCAACTTGTGTTCCATTTAACTTGTGTACAACAAATCTAACAGGAAACAGACTTTTTCTCACTGTACAGCAAAGGAAAATGTGCCATGACTAAAGGCATCTCTCTGCTCTGACATGTAAATTTTTAAACACAGTGCTCAGGCTAAGGGCTTTTCTCCCAAGAAATGCAAGGTGTGCAGAGCGACTAAAAAGTGGGGATGCTCAGGGTGTAGACTGAACCACCTACCAGCCTAATTATATTTAATGTAATTGGTAAAGCTATGCACCATATTAAGTGCATTAACACCTGCTGTAGTGCTGCTCGATTATGGAAAAAATGTTGATCAATATTTAAATCCATTAATTTACCACGATGGATTTAACTTTGTGAATCAGAACGCAAGACAAAATAAGAGTTTACTTGCAAGATGTAATGTGCAAAATAATAATTTTTGTTGCTGTGATCGCTTGCAGCCAAAAGCAAAATTGCGATCAGAATTCAATAAATGGCACAGCCCAAATCATAACTGAAAAAGGGAACTGGAAAGAATACCTAGTTACATTTAATAATCAATATTACAATCGTATAGCTTTGGAGCCATAGAGGTTCATATGCAAAGATAATTCCACAGGATTTAGCAAATACTACAGATGATATATAACATAAGATTCCTCAAGGATCATGAATACATTTAGACTTTTCATAGATGGACCTTAAACTAGGTTTTTGAAGGTGCCTGTGTTCGAGCAAGGACATGGCCTATTTTAAATGCACTGAAATAGGGTTTTGCCGTCTTTGCTGTTCATCCTGTCAGTCAGAGCTTAAACTCCCTGCACGGCTCAGATAGGGAGGTATGACTCTTTAGACCTCTGCCACATCTGCTAAGTGAAGGTTCAGTAGCATTGCAGTAAAGTCAGCATGGTGGCTAACTTAGTTGGTTTTTCTCGACATCTCTCAACATGTCTGATCTCAGCAAGTACAACCTTTAACGACGTGCAGAGAAGCTCGTCTTCAGAGGCACGTCTGTGATCCTGCACTGGGAACAAGGGAGCAGAGTGCCCGCAAACCTTAATTATTCACAGCAGGGAGGCTTTTGTCTGGCACTGAGGACAGAGACACAATAACTAATCAGTAGGTGCCAGTCTCCATAGGGCCTAAGGGATTCAGCATCCTGGAATTTGATTTCTGCTTCAGGCTCCTTCTGTGGAAAATGTAACCTTCTGGGAAGGGCTTAATGGGGTTTTTGCTTTTGGGAGGAATCCATCATGGAAACATGACATTTACTTCAGTTTTACACTAAAAGGTATTCACAAACAAAGCAGTTCACCTCTCTTTCTGTGCTCACAGCAGAGCTGATGATCGCACAACACGGTGTGACACGAGGAAATAGCACAATACACGGTTCAAACAGCACACTAAACTGCATTATGTACGGTGTAGCTATTTAGCCTTTGATACAGTGTCAGCATTTTCCCAGCAATACAGGCGGACTCCACATAAAAACAGTATCATATAGATGTGAGAAATCTGCCTCGACTGCGTCTTCTGTGTCTCAGATGTGGGTTTGTGTATCTATGTGCTGCTTTGCTGTATTCTGCCAGGCTCGGTTTGTTGGTATCGTTGATTATGAGGTAGGCGAGGAGTCATGTACAGTATGCTGTATACCTTTCTGAATACATATACAATTGACATAAAAACAAACTGTAGAGAAAGAATTTGAAAGTACAATATTGTCTTTCAATACAATGGTTTCACCCAATGAAATGAGTGAATGAACATCTTGAAGCTGTCACATTAGATTACTGCCTAAAGGAATTAAGCATGGATTCAGACAAAACCACATTACAGATGAACACAGCTTTATTATGCTGATGGTCAAGCGAACACAAGGGCTTATCAAAGGCTCCTAAATCAGAGTTTTGTTCTTTTTTATATTTCTGCATATTGTCAACTCAGAGGTGTGTAATTCTAAGTTTAACTGTAACTTCTCTTATGTCACAATTACTTTGGTTTGTGAGGAAGACATTCAGTATGACAAGTTATGCCTCAGAATACAAATTCCTCCATTAAAGCAGTTCTGATGTCAGAAGAAGATGCTGGTACAAAATGTTATAGCCCAATGAGCTGCATCAGCTGTCAAATGGACATATCTGGTATCTACGAGTTCATCTGTGTGGGAGAAATCCAAGGACCAAAAGGGAAACACTTTATGGAATTGTATTTTGACATAACAGTACTTAATTGTCTTGGTTATATCTAACACCATTAAGAATGACTTTACAGACAATTGTGTTACTCAAAGTCTATTTAGCAGCTTTTACATGAACGTGTCACAGAAGTCGGCCCTGACAGAAGGACAACATGATTGGTATCCCTAAATGTTCATTGGATTAAAAAACTACCAGACAATACAAACTGGATACCAATTGCACTAACAACATGCCTGATGCACTTAATTCTCCTCTGTGAATACTTGCATCTTGATATGCTTGCTTCACAATTAACTAATTGCTACAAAAGCTGTGGCATTTATCATCTGCTCTACCCTGATACTGTAAATGATGCCTGACACTTCACCGTGAGCTAATTGTAGAGCACATTTTTGTTTACTTCAATAGATATATGTTAAAGACACAGAATGAAACATGTTAAAGAGGATCAATTCCAACCTAATGTTATATTTAGTTTGGTTAATATTCACATAATGCAACATGTGAGGTTTAGGCCAGAGCAGGCCATTACATCAGTGACCACTTTAGAACGGGTTGGCGTTCGATAAGAAAATAACAAGTGGAAATTTGACATTGCATTTAATGTAGGTCAAATTCCCCATTTTGATTAAAATGAAGTCAGATAGCATGTAGCTGAGTGATTAAGTGTTGCACTATGATAGCATGTAAAAGCATTAACTCATTAATAAAGCTTTGTAGACTTTACACATGACATATTCCATTAAGTTTGCGCTTGACCTCACGCCATCTGCATGCACTTTTATTTCTGTTGTGAAAACCCAGCGAGATGATCTATCAGATAAGTGTTCCTTGACAAGTATTTGGACAAAGAGTATACAAACCCTAGTTAAGACACCATGGAAGCAATGCTAATCAGATTTGATTGCCTTTTTGTTTGAATAAAAAAAGTTTAAAAAACGTATTAAACATACACTCACTTGCGTTAAATGAGAGATAACATATGTTGCATTTGTCACTATGACCCTATGAGAATCCAGGCTTCAGGGCACAAGTACCCATTAAAGAAGATGGCATTATTGGAGATCAAGGATAAGTACATCATTTATGCCATTAGAAAGGTGAAAATATTTAAAGTTTTCTCTTTTCATATAGTTTGACAGCTGTCAATTCCATCTCTGTAGGAGTGAATTACCTTGCTCGCATTTTGTTTTTTACAAATTGCTACACTGTGTAGATTACAATTTAAATTTCAATATCATAACATGTTTACTTCACCACATACAGGACAATATGTTCAGCATGACTTTACTACAATATCTTCCATTTGCGTTTCCTGTACTTTTGAACACTTTGGTCTGTCTCATCTTACTTTGACCTTCTTAGTTGTCTATTACCTGCCTGTCTGTCCCACTTTCCTCTTGGATTTCAGAATCTGTTTGAATCAATTGAACAAGGCTTCACGCAATGAAAAGAACAAATCAGCCTTGTCAGAGGATTTCTCTCACTTTCAATTTCCTCCATGATGTTACAGGCAGTGCATCATCTATTTCAAGCCATGCTATGCTATGTTTCTTTTCCAGAAAACACAAACATCCTTCTCTTTTCAGAAAAGTAATATCTGAACTCTTTGCAAAGGCTTCTAGTGATTCAAAATTAAAATGACAATAATGAAATCAATTATAAAAGAAGTCTTTATTTTTCTTCCACAGATGAATGCTGAACGTTTTGATCAATAACCTAAATAAGGGAAGCAAACTTTATTAAAATTATATAAAAGAACAATACTTAAGAATCTGCAGCCTGCCAGCGGCTCTTCCAGGCTGCAATTGTAAAGAAAACTAAACTATTAAATAGATAAACCAAAGCATTCAAAAATACCACGTCAGCACCAAAATGCATTGTAATCCACTGAACTGTTGTTAAGACATTTGGCTCTGAAGCACAACCTGCTAGTGGGCATAGAGGACAGATCAGTGGAATATCAGTGATCAGTGGATCAAATTCATTTGGATGTATCCAAATGAGGAACATGTATGTCTGCACTAAAATGTGTGCCAATCCATCTTATAGATGTAGAAACATTTCACAAGAAAGCAGCTGAGTTATGTATTATTGCTTCACCAAAAATGATCGGCTGCTAATCATATTTTACAAAATCAGCATCAGTGAAACCTTGATTTGCTCTCGGTGTATGGCATATATCAGTACAGCACATAGCTTCTCCAGTAGTTGCTATAAGACCCACAGTCTATCTTTTTATGCTTTCCTCTCACACAGCCAAGTTGAGGCCTAACTTAATTCCCCAGTTGCAAGTCTCCATGCAGTCTCAGCCCCAGCTTCGACATAGCTACAAGACAAGATCACATCATGATACACTGATGATTGCAATAATGAAACGCTATACCCATGAGAGGTTCACTAGCTCTCAAATTGTCTCTATTATGGTTGCCAATTCCTGCTGATTCCCCAAACACATCCTGCCACTCTCCCCTACAAAATGTGTTCACAGCTTCTGTCCATATGACGACTGAAATAAAACATAGGCAAATTACACAAAACATACTTGGATGTCATCTTACTTAAAGGGGCCGTATGGAGTTTTCTTGTAAACAAACAGTTGTGTTTACATTCAACGTTTCTCCCAGAATTCATTGTGGCCTAACAAATGGTGTGAAGTAATTTCCTTGTAGCTTAACACACTTGCAAAGCCAAGCTTTTGAATACATTAAAAGCTGCATTGTTTGTGTCCATTAATGTCGGTAGATGCTAGATCACACCGGATACACGTGTCAACTTCAATGAGAGAGGCCTCAACCCTTGGGCTTCAACACCAGTCAAAAGACGTTACTCCAGTGTTTGGATTTTACTTACAGTCTTGGTTGCCAATGTTAATAATTCCTCCCCAATTTCGCATCACATTCCTGTTGGAACATGTTTGATTGTGTAGTTTTTGGTTTAGAAGCCTTATTGGTGACTTTGTTGCTATACTCCGTAACAGTCATTCCACTGCTACATGTAGCTAAATGCTAAGGTCAAAGAAAACCTGTATTTTTAGTTGTTGATGTTGATAATTCCTCACCAATTTCTGATCACATGGCTTCTGGAACATGTTAAAACATGTTTTTATTTGTTTCTTTTTTTGGGGGGGGGGGGGGGTTTAGAAGCCTTTATTGGTGATTTATCACTGTAAAAATGTCACTATACTCAGTTAAAGTCAGTCTTCTGCTCGAATGACGGGCAAAAAGCTCAAATGTTGATGCCAGCGCAGTATACTTGTGTGTTGACGTTGACACGTTTATTGGGTGTGATCTAGCAGCTACCATTTAGGCCAGCTGGCAGTCTTTTTCTATGGTGTTTGCCAGCACATTTCTGTTGTTGGCACATTACCTTTACCAACTGTTTTGTGTTTGAAAGTTCATTTTGACCTTTAGTAATGGAAGTTTTCTTTAGTTTTGCTTTGCTTTTCCAGCTGAGTAGTGAGGAAGATTTGAAAGCTATCTAACATGTTCAATTGCTATACGATTTGGTCTTAGAGCTTCAGATCATTTCAAAAGAGGAAAAGAGCAAACAATACAACCACCAGCAGCACTCAGCAGGGTGCAAATAACTAATGAAAGTAAAATGAAACATATTAGTTTGCAAGTGATTTTTTTTTTTTTTTTTAACCATATCTAATGTTAGACAGCAAGAAGAAGTTTAAGTCTAGAGGCTGTTTTATGCTTCTGCGTCGAATCAACGGCGTACCCCCGCAGACCCCGCCGTGTCTACGCTGGACCCTACGCCGTAGCCTGACGTGCACCTATCGAAAAATTTAACTACACGTCGCAGCGACGCGCATCGCTCGACCGTGGCTTGGTAGCGTTGCATTTCCCCCCGACTCATTTCCTGGTTCTCCTTCTCCGTAAATAACATGAAATTAAGGAGAGAGTTAACTTTTCCTGCTACAGATTTCCCACCGTGGTCAGAAAGCACAGGGGAGACACTTTGTTTCTCTGACTCTAGAGTCGCTACTCGCTCCGAAGCTAATTTACTCTCTCACTTCTCCCTCGCTCTATCACCCACTCCCCACACACACACAAACACACATGCCGGGTCGAAGCACACACCAGTGCACAAGTACAAACATCAGACCACTTACGTAGGCTACGGCGAAAGCTCTGCGTGGAGCCTCCGCAGAACCATAAAACAGGCTTAATACTTGCAATCAGTCAATACTTGACACACACAATCATGCAAAGTTGCACTGTCGTGTTAAAAAGCAAAAGCCCAAATGAGAAGGTTTCTCCCACTTTCGGCAATGAAAGGCTGTGTTTGGCAAGCAAATAAAGGTTTGTTCGTATTGAAAGTTATTGCCCAGATATATATTAACATTATTTCAACATTATTGTGCCAGTATTTCCACTAAACTCAATGACTTATTTTCTAAAGACTATTTTCTACAGCCTTATAAACTGTTCTTTATCGGGGTCTACATGTGCAGCATGTCCAATCAGAGGAACATCAAAAACAGCATTCATGTAAGTATTTGATACACTGCATTTCATATATCCAACAGGCATAATATTGGATGGTTTCGGGATTTCAATACACCCTCTGGATATACTTAACAAGTTAGTTCCATGAAGACCGCTTCTCTCTCCCGGAGATGTGTTTAGCGTTTGTTTGTATCTTGAAGCCAATTACAACACAGATTGCTGGTCAAATTTGATTAAAAAAATCCTTCCCTGAAAAAAGGAAATCAGACTTTCCACCCTCAGGCACATTCCTCTGATTTTCTCTAACTTATTAAACACAGCTATGGGAATGTTTAACTATAGAACTGTTTTCGGACATGCAGAGGTTTGGAGAGCAGTAGTTTTTTGGGTTTTTTTACCAGCAGATTTGCGCATGCATAAATCACCAAGTTGTTTTGTGTAGGAGATACTGCGTCTGTGTAGATACTTATTAGAAATGAGAACCATGTACGTGTGTATGCTTAATTATAACCAGTTATTGCCTGCATGCAGTTGTGTGTCTTGTGTGTTTGTTGGGGAGAGAGGGTGAGCACCGTGGTATTATAATTGTCGCATTCAATTAACTTTGAGAAGAGTGGTCAGTCCCCTATGGCAGTCGAAGCTGTTTCTATTAGACCAGGGGGGGTTAAGGCAAAGCTCCACTGGGGATTAGACACAAGCTGAAAAGGAGTAAAGGAGACTTTGCCTACAGTAAGTCTGGGATGTTGGCTGCTGCTTGTCTAAATCCTAAGTGTATTGGGTCCTTATGTGTTGAGCTATGAATGAGCTAGCTGAGTGACTACAGGGTTGGGATTTGGCAGGATTTCACAGTCTTGATTAGATTTTGATTGTAAGTTTTGCAATTCAATCAGATATTGATTTGGACCCCGTATTGATGCGATGGCAGTACAGTTATACAGTACGAGGGAGTATTTTAGACTTGTGACAATGTACTGTATCTGATTAGTCAATTACAATGCGCAACTAAGACCAAGAAAGTGAATCACATCACTCCAGTTCTGATGTCTGATGTCACTGGCTTTCTGCATCTCAAAGAATTGATTTAAAAATACTACTGTTGGTTTATAAAGCACTGAATGGTTTGGGACCAAAATACATGTCTGATCTGCTGCTACATTATGAACCATCCAGACCTCTCAGGTCGTCTGGGACAGGTCTGCTTTCAGAACTAAATATGGAGAAGCAGTGTTGAGTTTATGTGCAACACATATTTGGAACAAACTCCCAAAAAACTGCAGCTGTGCCGCAACTCTCACTTCTTTCAAATCAAGGCTGAATACTTTTCTTTTTGATGGGGCCTTTTTTTAAAGTGCCCATATTATGAAAAAAACACTTTTTCTGGTATTTGGGGTGTTCTTTTGTGTCTCTGGTGCTTCCACACACATACAAACTTTGAAAAAAATCCATCCATGCTGTTTTTTGGTGAGGTACGGTTTCTGAATGTGTCCTGCCTTCAGTCTCCTAGTGAGCTGTTCAAAATCGGCTCGGACTGTGACGTCACAACCGAAACGAGCTGGCTAACCGCAACCGAGCGCTCGTTAGCCGCTAACGCTAATGCTAACACTAGCATGGTACCTCTTTCTCAATAGCAAAGCACTGCTACAACACACACAAGTTCACCATAATATACAAAAGAACTACTTACATGTGCTCCCTCATTTAGAAGTCTCCCAGCTAATCCTGACTTGTAAGTGACTGAAGTTGGAAAAACAGCCTGTCTTTTACTTCTATGGAGCTAGCTAGCTGACATGCTCTACATCTGAGCTACTGAGCATGTGCGAGTGCAATCAAAGATAGTACAGAAGAAGAAGATGAAAAGATGTCTCACTCTGTAGCTAAAACAGAAACCAGGTGAAAAGAGGATCTACAGCAGTGAGAGAGAGCTGTGCAGTACAACAAAAATATGGTGTTTTTTGAAAATTAAACCATGTAAACCTATTCTGGTACAACCTTAAAATACAATTATGAACCTGAAAACGAGTATAATATGGGCGCTTTAAGTAATTTTTTATATTTTACACTGCACTCTGGCTTTTTATTCTTGTATTTCATACCTGTCTGATTCTATTTTAGCTGTTTTTATATTCTCTTTAACAAATGTTTTTAATTGCTCTTTAATGTTTTATGTGAAGCACTTTGAATTGCCTTTTTGCTGAAATGTACTATCCAAATAAAGATGCCCTGCTGGCAACACTAAATTACAGTGCAGTGAGAAAGTAATAAGCTTGTGACGTCTTTTTATTGTTATGGCACATTGTATTTGAAACAAAAAATGTGCTGACTCAGAGTTTTTACCTCCATATTGGGTGAACAATGTGGGAGTCATCACACTGAGAATGCATAGTTCCCAATTTTAAGACAATGGAAATTGATCCTAAACATACAAAGCAAACAATGATTTGTTGATGGCCACACAGTGGAGTATTGTTGATCTACAGGCTACCCCCCAAGGCTTTTTGTGTTCCACTTTATCTCTGACATTTCATAGCCTACATAACTTATATATTATTGAAAATAATATTGACAGATAAATCAATAATGTAGATAACAAGCCATTGCAGCCCTTCTTCAATCAAACCTAGCATGAATTGTATGGGTTATTTATTTCTAAAATAAATAAAGTTTCTAAAGACCAGACTGAAGGCAAAAAGCCCCCTAAATGTGCAACAAGTGAAGATGGCTGCAGTACAGGGCAGAACATGAAGGATTTACAACTACATAATGATTTAAATGAGATTACTTTAAGTGTATATAATAGGATAATCCTGGTAATATTCTATATGTTTCTACATTTTGCAAACAAATCCCCCTACTAGTATAGCCTGCCTTGCCAAAGCCTGGTATATCTATTTATGTTCTGTGCCATAGACGACCATTGTCAAAAACTTTTAAAAACATAAACGTGAGCTGCAATGTTACATTGGATGACACTGTCCTTCATTACAATGAATACATAAACATACGTTTATTTTGAGTACACTTGAAACTCTATATCTGTAAACTATCTATAAAGATGTACTTCAGTAATGGGCTTGACGTTGGCAAAAAAAGCTTATTAAAATATTGTTTGGTTTCGGTCTTTCCATGGGATTTGTTGGCCATAACAAAAACATTGAATGTCCTTTATCTTGTCTAATTACTTTATGTGACCTATAATTGGCGGGCTGTGATCTGTAATCTAATGTACGCAAACTCAGATTGAAGCTAAAAGTCAGAACTTTACTGTTAAAAACTTTATTCATACACTAAATACAGACATTACATATTTCAATTGCTCTATATTATATACATGATATGTGTAAAGAGACCATGGGGTCTCTGGGTTTATCGGTGTTTTTTGCCCCCAACGATGCCTTCCAGGAAGCGCTGCCTGGAAGGCACCATTGGGAAGCACTGGTTATGGTTAGGTTTGGGTTAAAACAGGGTTAGGGTTAGGGTTAAGGTTAGGGTTAGGTGCGGTCGCAGCGCTGCCTGAAAGGAGCAGTTGGGGGCAATAAACACCATTGAGCGCTCTCTGGAGAAGAGGTAAGAGCTGCATGACATTCATAACAGATGGCATGCCATTACTATTTCGCAATACAACAGAAATAAGATGATCCCGAGAGGCCTACACATTCAGAAAGCACCTTCTGGTGTGGACTGTGAGAGCTTCATAAGGGTTTGGAAGAGAATACTCAATGGGCGTTCCTTCGCCCTTACCATACAATAAGTGATTAAAGATGAGTGCATGCTACAAGAGAATTGGAAGGTAAGAGACCCTTGATTAACATATCTTGAGATAATCCAACTATCCAGACACACAGGGATCATAAAGATTAGTTATTTTCAAAGACATATGTTTTTTTTTACTTTTTATGAAAGATATTTTCACAGTGGTGTGACAACCCGGTCTCACAGCAGTTCGTGTAAATGTACACGTTATTCTTAATCTATTGATACGTGTTCACGGAGACGTTTTTCTTGTTTTTTACGTGTAACTGTAACGTTATTTTTTACGTGTAACTGTCACGTTATTTTTTACGTGTAAATGTCACATTATTTTCTCGGGGAAAGGACGCCGGGTGGCGGCCAAAAAGGTCGCTCCTTAAGCCGGGAGGCGCCCGCAAGGCGGCCCGCTGGGGACCCGCCAGGAGGCGGCCGAAAAGGACGCTCCATAAGGCGGGAGGCGCCCGCGAGACGGCCCGCTGGGGACGCCCCACAATAACGGGATGGCGGAGGTTGGGTTTAGGAAAAAACTTACGGGGAAAGGGCGCCTTAAACGCCGGAGAAAGGGCGCCTTAAACGACGGGGAAAGGGCGCCTTAAACGCCGGGAGACGCGCCACAGTAACACGCAAGACAAAACGCCACACGCAGGGACGCCATCCCCGGGAAACAAAGCGCCGCAAACGGGACGCGATCCCCGCTCGCCCGGGTGAAAGTCCTGTGTTGTTTGACCCATCCACCACCCCGACCAACCTCCCTACGCAGATTTTCGGCTTTTTATATTACTCCCTACAATTTCGTGCTGTGGCCACGAAATATGCTTCCCATTGAAATACATTAGTTCACATTTTCATGTTGTCCACCACGTAAAAAACGACAAAAACGTCTCCGTGAACACGTATCAATAGATTCAAATAACGTCACATTTACACGAACTTCCATGAGACCGGGCTGGGTGTGAAGTAGAATCACATTTAGGGCCTTCTCACACCGCAAAGTCCAAGTTCATGTTTTTGATAGATTTGATACATTGGATCTGGTTAGTTTTGGTTCCATACTGCAGTTATGGAAGTGGACTAAAGAAGTATACATGACAACTATGTCCTGTCGTCATCACATAAGTGAGCAGTGTCTCCCGATACTTGTAATTGATTGGTTTGTAGACGGGCTTCCCTGTCCTCTCGTATTCTCTCTCTGGTGTCTGAATTGTTTCTGACTGCTGCTCTCCCCGTGCTACTGCTGCTCTTTTTGTTATGTTGCGTTGTTGAGAAGAAAGACACTGGAACTTGACTTGGGTTTTGAGTAGCTACAGCATTTATTCAAACTGACAAACTGAAACCTACACTGTACATTTACTACCACTTAACAAGTAAAATGCTGTTTTCTTTCTGCTCTTATAGCCAACAGCTGTCTGCTCTGAGCGCATTCACGGTCACGCTGCCTCACCGAGACTTAATGAGGTGGTCTCAGAACTCTTTGAAAGCGGTTCGTTTGTGGTGAGAACGTAATCCGACCTCCAACCGCACCAACTATATATACTCCGCAAGTCTGACTTTATGGCTCCTTTAATCAGGTGTGCTTATAAATCAGCAATGCAGCAGAACATGCAAACTGTAGCGGCTTCAATGTTTCTCTCACAGAAATAGACAGCAGTCAAGCTTGCAACCAAGCAGGCCTGCCTTGTTGAACGATCCTAATTTTCTCCAAAACTTGCCATTTTCAGTGTGTAGCTTGCTAGCTTGAAGTTTGTTGTGTTTCCTGAAGCAAACAGAGTTTGAGTACAGCAACACACACACAGAGCATAAGGTGAGGGACATCCGAGGGAAATGTACTTCCGTTGATCCAGGCTACACTTTTGCAGACACCCAAGTGGCCCAAACAAATTGAACTTAAAGGGGAATTAAGAATTCCAAAGTGATATTTCCATGACCCAGGAAAGTTCAATCAATAGTTGTGAACATGAGCTACTCTCTCTCAAAGCCAGAAACAAGAGAAGTCAGTCTCACGCTTGTGATGTCATCAAGTGTAAAGTCTGGAGCTGCTCTGTAGATGAGGAATGGGAGATGGATTTTGTGGTCTTCTTTTTTTATACCCAAACGAGCTTTATTGTATTGTACTGTTCTCAGTTCTGAAACAGAAAATGTCCCCATATACTAAGATCATTCCCCTGGGTGCTCTCAGTGTCATCTACAACATCTTTCCCAGTGCATTGTCTATGGAGCAGTTCCAGACTTTATACTTGATGATATCAGACATTTGAGTTTAAGCCCTCTAGTTTTTGGATTTGGGACAGTGTTGTACATGTTTACTACTGTTTTTGTACTGTCTTAGACCATAGGAATAAGATGTATGCATTTTGACTATGGGCGTAGTTCCACCAAAATTCATTCCAACTCAAGAAAGCTTGCGTATGACAAAGTTATTGTAAATGTACACATACGGTGTGTTACAAGGCACTGTGAGTAAATTAAACTGACAACAACACATAATCACACAGTTGCTCAAATCTTTTGGTTGGGATTCATGAGACGTGCGTAGTTTAAAGTATACCCGTCTTGGAGTGATATTGGTTTAAATCTGTGGCCCTCAATTGGATTTAAAATATGTGGTGCTTGAAGTGGTGCTTTATTTTTTAAACTTGAATCAAGTGTTCTGCAGTGTGCTGCTTTTCCTGTCTGCTCGAATCCTAACATTTCTAGAGTGATGCATTTTAAATTGTCGCATGTCTGCCGGATTTTAAGATTTTTGAACGACGACACACTGTTCGACTTTTCAGAAATATCAAATGCCAAGGAAATAATTACATCATTACGTGGTGACTGAATATCAGCCCATACAGCACATTGCAACTTCACGTGCAGCAACAGCACTGCCTTCGATGCACCTCTGTATTAGATGGAATAACTCCAACTCTGTTCCTTGGGGGCTGCTGAATTAAGCTGCACAGATTGTAAAAAATCAATTCTCTCGCGGGTGGGGGTTCCATATTTACTGTGATGTTTTCAGATGAAAGGATGGAAAAACAGAGTACCAGGTCTGAATTTAGAATGAAGATGAATGTATGTGTAATGTCTGCCGTTAGAGCTCCAGGAGACTCAGAGTTGCGCTATGTGTATGTAACCCCAAGTACCACGCCTTATGGAATGTTGCAGTACAGACCCACACTTTGTCCAGCACTTTAACACATCTACCTGCTGCTGCGTATCAAAACAGAGCAAATACCTGCAAACAAGAAGATTGATTTATTCTACATGTCCGGAGGTCAAAACTCTTCACGGTTTTTCATGGAGGAAAAGTCTTCTGCTTGCGGCCCAAAAGACAGACTTAAGAAAAAATTTAATCTCAACTGGCGGTTTGATCTCTAAATGGCCTGAACACCACACAGCAACTAAATATGTAAAATGTTGACTTTTTTTGCCTCCAGGCTTTGCTGAAAACACGTTGCTGGGGAGACGGATGTGTGAGTGGTCTTGTGATCCTCTTAACTCCTAACACAATTTTATTTAGCTTTTTCCATTTTAAGCTCATGAGATCTGTATTTGATCCTACCTTTTTTTAAAGTCTGTGAAACATTTTCACTCAAATCTTTTTTCCACATAGCTGCTTATTTGAAAAATGATTACACGTGAACTAACTAAAGCAATGTGAGGAGGTTTTGATCCGTCAGCTTTACTTGTTTCACAGTCACAAAAGACTGACATTATCACTACAGACGAACAGCAAGGCTCCTAAATCATGTTTTCATAATGAATAGATTATAGAGGACACGGGAATCAACCTTGTTTTTATTATATTCCTGAGGCTATTACAGCAAGAGTCTATTGCTGGAACATAAAATGGATTGAAAGAAACACAACACTGTCAGGTTTGTAAAAAAAAATAAAAAAAAATAAAAAGAGTGCGAGAGAGTGCTGGAAATGACAGTTCAATCAAATTGTGGGTAATAGTTCATTTTATCTGTGTTTGCGTTCCTAGGGCGCTATCATGACCAGACACCTGCAACCCAGAGAAATGCAAGCACAGTAAGGGGGCATCCAACTTCAAACAGGGCCAGGATTTGAGTCAAAGATTTCAATCAGCCCTGGCATTATCCCAGCCTGCAGGCATGGTTCTGTGGACCTGTTCTGTCTATCTATGGACAGACTTGGGTCTCTGCAACACAAGCTAGATAGTTCTTTGTTCTGTCTGTAACATTTACTGTCAAGAACATAGTTCTTTGACTTAATTTCAGTCAGGACATTCACATCAAAGTTTTCTATTGCAGAAAAATGCATTTTAGCTCGGTGGTGCCATTCTGCTCATGTGATGCTCTGGAACACATCTGAGCAAGACTGACGTATCCTTTCCCCGTTCTTCTTTTCCTAAACCCCAACCTCTTTATAGATGCCTTAAAGATGCTTCCCATTACATACATACCCATTTATACATTACGTTCTCAGCAACACTAAATAAACGAGATAATCGTGTCTGTGTACACGAATCAATAGATTAAAAATAATGTGACCATTTCACGAACTGCCGTGAGACCGTATTGTTACTGTAGAGGCCAAATTACCCATTTGTTCATTAGCTCTGGTTTCAAAGGTTAATGTATAGCTTTGATTTAAACAGTTTCGTGTCATTTCCATTAGGGAAATTAATTATTTTAAATTTGATGTTTTTTAATGTTTTTTTTCATTATTCATCATTTGTAGCAACACTGTATATGCTTGAGGGAACTGTTGCATTTTTCTATGAAGTTTAAATGTTCTTGTGTGGATTGGACACCAAATCGGAGTTTGGTCAGGGTTTAACTCGAGGGGATTATGTGCAATGATGTGCTAAAACTCTCTAGCTTCACCTGGCATTACCTGGTTCCCTGCTGGGTCAGATTTTGCTCCAGCTTGAGAGGGAGTAATCTAAAAAGAGCTGATGGACTCGGTAGCTGGAAAAAATAAGAGAATTGGGGCATAATATTCTGAAATCGAAATGCAAATTGGAAAACCTCAACCACACAAATGTACATTTGTGGAGTTGGTTAGTTTACACGCATGTGTGTAGTCCCATGTGTGCTAATTCAGTAGGGAATATTCTGCGATATGTGTTTAGCAAGCCTCTGAGGGCTGGCTGGAGCATCCCGATAAGGACTGAACGGTGCAGTGCACTGGGCTGCAGTGTGTAGTGTATTGTGTAGTTAGTGGTTTGGTATTGGTGTTCTCCCCTGCCTCACCTGTCACAGTGTTATCTGAAGGCACCCAGGGAGCTCCTTAGGGGTGGGTCTCAGTAACGACAGACAATCACTTATCAGTGGGATAGACAGCCTTTTGTTTCAAAGGCTGTCATAGAGAAAGTTGAGTCAAAATTAGGGGTTCTTCTACAACAGAAATTGTTAAAATCCTGTAAAAATGCCCACCAATCACTGCATCGCGTCCCGCTTGGAAAGAACCAATGAAATGCCTCCTTGCCCGGCTGGGCGTACTGTACCCCTTCCGTGTATGAGCCCGAGCTCAATGCACATCGTCGCCGCAATGAGACATCAAGTAAAATTGCGGTCCTTTCTCCGCTCTGCTCTGAAGCAGCGGCGCAGCGGCGATCATGCACATCTGTGTGTGGGTCGCGCCCCCGAGGGCAGGAGGAGGGGTAAGACGGAGCCCCGAGAAGAAGCTACTTACAAATCTTGCTAAAGTTTCAACATTCTTCCTAGGGCTGCACGATATTAGGAAAATATCTAATTATTTTGATTGATAGCCCATGCGATAGTGATATGATTCACGATATTGAAGGGTATGATCATTTTTATATCTTTATTCTAATTTTCATTGATAAATACATCTTATGTAAGTGCTAATTTATTATAGTGACAATGAATAAGTGATTCCTTTGACAAGATAAATTGAAAACAATGCATAGGCTGAATATATATATATATATATATATATATATATATATATATATATATATATATATATATATATAATTTTTTTTAAACAGACAATTGGGGTCTCTTTGTCTTACCTGTTGACTTCAGCACTGGCTGCCTTCAAGGTAATAGTTCCAACAACTTAAAAATCAAAGTCTTAAATCATGAATCTTGTGTGAAACACACAACAGTAGATGTGAAATGTGTATGTGCCTTACAATCTGAACAAACTGAGAAACAACAAGTCAGCTGCTGAGTCAACAAAGATATTTTTTATTTATTCATTCAAGCTGTCCAAACATGGTCAGGACTGCATAAATAAATGTAACTTTTCAGCCCAAGCATTGTCCATTAGAATGAGTAATGGTCTAAGCGAGTCCATTTGGCAATATCTAGATACAATACCAAAATAATGATAACCAATTTTGTTCTTTCGTAACTGATTCATTTGTAAACATACATTCACATGTATTTAAAATTTTAGCCTTAAGCTCACCTTCTTGGAATTTGAAAATAAATTTTGGTTCACTGACAGTAAGCTTTTGGGTCTGTACTTACATACGTTTCTGCACATGATGCAGATTATTAAAATGTTCCTTTCTATATCATGGTAATGTATTCACTCTGATGTGCTAGCCTTACATGATTTTAAGTTCGTTAAATACAGTATATAACATCACATCTCTCACTCCATGCCAAAGTGCTTCTGGCAGAAACCTGGTGTGAACCAAAGTTACCATGGAAACAGCACTCAAAACAGCCATTATATAGTTATATGTGTTCATGAAGAACACTCAATGTCCCCGCATCTACTTCCTGCCAGGGGAAAAAAAAACAGTACAAGTAAGTGTTACTGGCTGTAGACTGTTGGCCTGCACCCACAGTGAACATGCTGCTAACAGTATAAGGTTCCCTGTGGGACGGCGTTGCAATAGATGGTCATCAACATTTAATCTAATGCATCTAACAGAAGAGTATTTTGATTGTCCAAGTGAAATGATAAGCAAGAATGAGTGCCTTAACTCAACTTTTATTTTACAACATCATCTTGGCTCCTTTCCTGGAATGTGAGTGTGGTCTTTGGATAATGGAGCCATCGTTATCAGAGGACCCTTCTTATGGGAATACACTCTCAGACAAACTGGACGAAGCATTTAAAAGGAGACATTCAATTTTACTCAGAGAAGGCAAGAGAAAGCGAGGAGAAAAAAAAAAGACATTAAGACAATGTTGGCGTGGCACTCCACTCCCAGACTTTGTATTTTCACTTGTCACATCTTCTCTTTAACCCCTCGTCTACCTGTACTCTGAGATGAGAGGTGAGAAAAACTTTCTAGGAAAACCACTTCTATAGTGCATCATGAGGGCATTCATAGAGAATTATATTTAATTCGTAATGCTTCATGACTACACTCATAAACACACATGGTGCTTGCAGATGAACTATATCAGCAGTCATAAAACATTATAGATGTGACTTCTAATGAATTATAAGTTTCTGTGCCTTATGGATGCTCTTGACTAGTTATAAACTAGAAGTTGACTGATGGGGCTTATATTACCTATATGTATATACATAAGCCTATATACCTACACTCATCCATACACAATTAACTGCAGTAAGGACTAGTCCAGCAGGCAACGAAATATAGGCTACAATCCTGCCGTTATTTTGATGTAATTCTGCTTATCGACCGTTGGCGGCATTAAGAAGTGTAGCAATGGGCCAGTAAATGCAGTAAAGAATAAGACTACTTGCTTGTGAATATACATGTAAAGCTGGCCAAACTATTGTTGTTTTTCTGACAAAATTCCAGAATTTCTGCCTAATATGTAGTGATGGCCAAATGATCGACATCTAGTGGGCTCAGAAAAAAAAAAAAAAAAAAAGAGGATCATGAAGCTTCACAAAGCTTCATTAAGCTTCATTAAGCTTCATTTAGCTTCATTTAGCCATCCCTACTTACATGCTACTCAGAGGAGAAGAAGCACCGGGGCCTGCCAACCTTTTTGACCACATGGATTTCACAGTTCTTGGGTGAACAACTTCAGTCGATGGCTGATGATTAAAAGGGCTTTGTGAAACTCTTTAACCCCCATTCATTGCCAGCTTGGAGTGCAGAATATAGCAGCCAGGAGGAACATACTGGCAAAAAAAAACAAACTTAAACTTCTTTACAAGGGCACCCAAGTCTTTTGATATCCAGATTACTTATGTGAGGAAGAAAAGGAGGGGAATTTGAGAATCAAAGGGGATATCAAATCCATTGGGATCTAAGTAGGTCCTTTTCTATCCTGTCCAGCTCTGGGTCACCTATAATGACAAAATACATTTCTTCACCTCTCCAACAGCAGCAGGAGCAGCAGAAGAAAACTGAATCAAAGCTTCACTGGCCCCTCAAACCTCTATAAGTAATGACCCAGAAAAGGAGTTTTTGACAAAGAAATCAGTGTAATGAGGTCGCTAGATAAGTTAGTGAATATGTTATTCCTTCAATCATTAGCATAGTTCATCTCAACCCTAATACATTATACTCCAAATAGCCTATACCATGTTATGTCTTACAATAGGCACACAGGTTGAGGCTGTGCTTGGTATTCATAGTGAAATTCCCAATCTTGATGGAAAAATCGAGAGAGAAAGGGAAAGCTGATTCTGCATCTATCTGTTGAAATGAGCATACCTAGCATACTGCAAATTAATTACATCCAGAGCAACATGACCATGGAAGCAAAATGAGTTAAGTAAAGAACATTGCTTCAAAGAGCAACTCTATAAAAAAAAAATAGAAAATTGGTGTTAATAAAAGAGATTTGTACTCATCAGCCCTACAGTGAGAAATTTAAACAGAATATTCAATCCACTCATTGTTTACAACACATACCACACGCAATATTTTACTTCTTCAGTGTCCTTCCTTTCAGCATAGGGATCTCTATTAGCATACCTTTGTTAAATAATTATTGTTTTTCTTCTTTTCACAGGGCACAAAAAACACTTAAACTAATGATATAATATGAGCTCTTAGAAGCATCGCAGACATAAAACAGACAACACCCAACATCTGTGTTCTACCACTTCAGCAAAAACAAAACAGGATGGAAGACTCTGGGGGAAAAAAGCTTTTTCACTGATCAACTGATTAACTGAACAACAGCAGCAATAGATCTCATCTTTGATATATCTCTTCCTCTTTCATACATTCCCAGCTTACACCCACTCCTGTGCACCACGTGTGGCACAGTGGCACAGGGGCTGCCTCCGACACTCTTCCATTTTTCACACCAGGAGGATCCCTCCGTTTAAGAGAATGCGATGGAGATGGCTGCGGGTCGATTGAAGACGCAGCGGGGTACTTTGGGTTAAAGTGCCACAATCAATTACGGGATTATGGATGAAAGAGCCAAGCTGAATTCCAACTGTGAACTAGGAATCACAATGACAACAACAGAAATAGCACACAGTACTCTGTATTTCAATCACCCACAAGGGATTGTTTGCATGTGCAGCACATACAGTGCAAAGATTACAGGTAGAATCTGAATGGGGAGTGTGGTGTGCAAAGATTACAGCATTTCTGACATTCTGCTAGCCTGGGAAAACCCTGACGAACTTCCAGCAAATTTGAGATTTGCTCTGCAAGTCAGTCTGGCCAAGCCAGATTCAATTCATTCAAGCCCATTTCCAATTTTTCCATATCGAGGCACCAATTACAACCGTTGAGGCGTGCTTTACACCAATCACAACCGTTGAGGTGGGCTTTACACGATGACGATAGCGCAGCGACGGCGAGCAGCTTTATGTTTACATTCAACATGACGGCTACCGAAGCATAGCAACCGCTGTCGTTGCTACGTCACCCGGCTCATTTGTCTGATTGGTTTAACCCTTGTGTTGTCCTTCGGGTCCCAGTGACCCGAAGGACAACACAAGGATTATGTACTTCCCTTTACTTTGTTGAGAATTGCTCTCTAAACAAGGGTTAATACAGCACCTTAGTTCTTGTTTGTACAGCATTTTGGTCAGCTTAAACTGTGTTTAAATGTGTTCTAGAAATAAACTTTACTTACTTTTAAAAATTAAACTTAATCGTTAGAAAAATTGAAACGATGGTGACATAAACCTGGCCCAGACACATTATCAGTTACAACTGAGAAGGGTCTGGTGTCAACCAGGCTAACATTCTGCAACATCATTTTACAAAATCTGAATTAATACTTTGCATTTGTCTCACATGTCTCTCTAAAATATTTATTGTCCTAATGTTTGGCATGCTTCTCTGCTGGAGGGATTGCACACTATTCTTACAAAAGATTTATTCTCATTTGGTATCTTTATGAAGCTGGTGGAGAGCGTCAGTCCAAAATCTCCTATTGGGTTGAGATATGGTGGCTGCTACAGCCCCAGCATTTGAGTCGTACAATTTTGACATATGAAAGCATTCGTTTACACCTGCGTGCCCTGTAGGGAAGCAGATCTTTTAATTTTCTGGGTGTAAAACAGAATGTGTCCTTGAAATTAGTCTTCCTTTCTTGCTGGAGTTGGGGCACGCTCCCGTTGTCTTAATCTTTTGGTGCAAGGTGGTCAGAAAGTTGAATCAGTCTTTTTCCGGTCTTGACGTTCCGACAAAATCAAACATGTTTGATATTATCGTAAGCTTTGCGTCTTGGTAGTGAAGTTAAATCATGTGAACATTGTCAACAACCAATGGGTGTGCTCCCTCCAGCACCAAACAAGAAGCAGAAAACGGCTAGAACCAGGTTTGGTTATGATTTCATGGTGCCGTGCTACGCTAAAGGGCAAACTATCCCTTAAGTTACCAGCTAACGCTAGCTAGCTAGCTTGGTTACATTTTTCAAAATGAATCTAGCTGTAGTCTTGCTATGTCTGACCCTGCAAGATCCCCAGTCTTGACATATTATGACAGTCTATAATGTTAGATGTGAGATGGTGTCAGACTTTAGTCTTTCCAAAGTTTGTTCAAAGTCTTCTAGTGTAGGCTATGGTATGCATCAGTAAAAATAAACAAGTATTAGCAAGAAAATGTAATTAAAGTAACAAAAGTAAAAGTGTCAGTGTTGTACTTTTATATTATTAAATCATTATCATTGATGGGACACTGCTTCACACACCCAGGCACACCCAGGCACAAACTGATCATATGTTTTGTATGTAAACTTTACATTTAAAAATTAACCATAGCTCTTAAGTAAATGTAGTGAAGTAAAAGTATAAAGTAACATAACATGCAAGTACTCAAGTAAAATACAAGTACCTCAAAATTGGACTTAATTACAGTACTCGTTAATAAAACATATTTGATCACAAAAAAGTACAGTACTCAAGTAATTGTTACTTTCTACCACTGGCGCTGCCAAAACATGTTTCACAGAGACCTCCTGGCTGAATACACCAAGTGTAGACTGGCGGACTACTGCAGCTGCTGATGTGGTATTTAGGGTTAGGGTTAGTTTTGGCTTAAAATGAGTCACCAAAACTACTAAATTGAGGCCCTAACGTGATGTCACGGACGTCATTGGGATTTCAAAAAGTGACCGCGGACTTTTGGTCTCACACAGGACATGAACTTTGGTCTCCTAAATTAAAGTTTATTCGAAACATCTTCCACCCCAACCCTACCTCCTTACGTGGAAAATGGCGCTCTTAAACTTCAAATCATGCAATCTGATTGGTTCATAGCCATGATATAATAACCATATACAACGCCTATGTTGTCTAATTCCTTTGTGTTATGACCCTGACGTCATAGTCAGGGTTTTTCAGTTTTCAATGTAGGCCTACTTGAGTATGTGCTTTAATCTTCTTGTGCATGTTCTCTCCCTCTCCTCCTGCGGTGGCGCCTGTGTGTGATGGGCTGCTGGTGAGCTTGGCTAATTGAATGCTTGACTGTGTGAGTAGGTTGTAGGTTGCTCCAGGGAAGAGATCGTTCCCAATCTCCAAGCCTGTGGTTATAAAAGGTCAGCTTCTCCCAGTTCCTGCAGACTTTCCTCTCTTCATTCTCCCAGTTGGTCTGCCAACAGGAAGTCTCTATGAAATGTGATCAATCAGCGTCCGTATGGAACACACCGGGCATAGGAGCAGCTTGACCGCAGCGCTGTAAGATGATGTAGTATTAAGAGCGATATTATGAAAGACCGAAAATCCGCGTAGGGAGGATGGTTGGGGTGGTAGATGGGTCAAACAACACAGGACTTTCACCCATTAGACCGGGGTTAGTGTCCCGTTCTTATACCGCGTGTCGCTGAAACGTACATTTTGTAACTCCACTCAAGATATTTTACTAAACTGTCCTTTTAACATACGTCCTGACTCAGAACGTCATGAGATTGATAATGTGTTGATGTGCAGGCAGCCAGCCCAGGAGGGCCTATTTTATTATAAGCATGATTTATTAAAAAACAACTATAGTACTAGTAAAATTGGAATGTGATTATAACTTGAATATTGCCATACTTGATGACTGTTCTATAAAAGCAATTGCTCACTTAAGTATGTTATGTTGTGATTACAGTGATTACTTTTCATTCTTCTTCTTTTACACTCTTTAGAGTTTGTTGCTTGACTGCTACTCCAATTGTTTTGTAACACCTGTTCTTTAGAAGATCAATTACTTGTTACAGGTAGGCTGCACACACATATTAGCAGTGTACCAGCCATTGTCTATCCTAGCATGTTCAGTGATGTTTTGTGACAGTGTACAGTGCACTGTGTGGTGTTTGTTTTGCACAATAGAATAATACATGTTGTCAGTGGTAACATGAATAAATAGGGAAGTGGATACACTTTTTTTTCACCTTTTTCTACATTATTGACATTTTCAATTTTCTCAGAGAAAATGGATTTTAAGTCAACTGCCACTCTAAAAACCTCCACTAGTTATATGAGCTCTTTGCTTCACTGACATGGTGTACTTCTCCAAATCCTTTGAGATGATTGCTTAGCAGACAAATCTGTACTCCTGTCAACTCATCACGTGCACAATTAAAACCAACAGCCCTGAAATAAAAATCATTAATGAAGCCAATCATGGGGGTGCAGTAAACTACTGGCCTGCTGACATGAGGACTGCAAAAGCAGCAGATTGAAGATGCTTCACTTACAAGATAACTTGACCTGTGACTCCAGTCCCTGTTGCCTGCTCCAAATAAGGCCTGTACTTACCATGTGGGTGGCAAATGCATGTAAATGTAAAGGTTTTAATGGATGAGTGTTCCAATCACATCCTACGAGTTTTGATTAGGTGCTACTAATCTCTTGCATTTTGCAAAACAATTAAGCCCCACAGACTTTGTTGTATTCTCCGATAACATTTCACACCATCCAATAGATGCTGAGACATTTCAATCTGGGAAAAAAAACTCCCAGACCGACTCACCGTTAGCGTACTTAATACAGATGTATTCTTCAGGTTTGCTTTTCTGAAGACCAACCCAGCGGCTCTTGCATTTACTGTACAATGGATGTTGCAGAGAGGCCACTCAGAAGGGTAGGTAGGCCAGGGTCTGGAAACTGTGTGGACAAGTATTTCAACACAAAAGCTTCTCTCATTTTTCTATAACATACAAAGCACAGTTTACCAATGGTGAAACATCACGCTTGAGAATTGGTGTTTTCTGCTGTGTTGGCCAGCTATTGTAAATATGTACAGAAGTGCAACCCGTTTGACTCTATAATAGTCAAAGTAAGATTCACACACATAGGGTCGGTCACCTCCTGTTTGTGAAAAAGTAAAAATAAACGGGGAGCAGCTATGAAACTAAATGTAAAATGGGAACATCAGTGAAGGTGCAACAGTTGCACACTTTTTATTATAGTGTGATATTGGCCAAAGTGATATTCTATCGTAATGTATTGCAGCAGGTCAGGGGAGATTTTTCTTCTTCTTCCTTTCTTTCTTTTTTTTTTTTAAATCACAGCTGAATGATCGAGGTGTGAACTTTTAATTAGACGCACTATACTGAAGAAAAAAGGCCCCTCCTCTTTTTGCTGACTTGAACCCACAACTTTAAACTCAAATGAGTGTGATCAAACACTCCATATTTTCAGACACGGAGTGGTGTCTGGCTCGTAGCTTTTCAATGTTCGTTTATGTTGTTGACTTTGACAACTTACAATTTTTTTTATATTTTAGGGACAGGTGTAATTTTATACAGACTTTTGTCACCTGGAACACCCAGTCTCCTACAAATTACATGTGCCGTTTGAAATATTAATTTGCACTTGCTAACATGTTATGGAGTAAAATGACACCTAGATTACAGTCACTGGCAACATGTTCCAAAGCAGGAAGAATAAAGTCTGACTTTATATGGGTATGAAAAGGCTTAAAGGGGTACTGGGTGGATGATTGTGTGTGTGTGTGTGTGACGCCAAGGGCTTTAACACCAGAGTGATCTTTAAATCCTGAGTTTACCTTTAAAAATAACCAACCACATTCTTTTCCCAAACAAGTGTTTTAGGTGGTTAACCCCAATATAATATTTTTAATGAAGCTTGCATCAGACAACATACTGCACTTTTGCCTTATAAATCATGCTCGTACTGTCTACATGTTATTACAGTAACATATGGGTTTGAGTGTTTGACCTTTCCAGCCAGCCAGTGCACCTGCCTTTAATAAAACACTAATTAGGAGTCCCATTATGATTGGAAAGCTGTCCAATTAATACATAATTATATACAAATATTCTGAGAAACACTCAGACGATTGAGCATCCTCATGGGAGACATATGTCGCATCAGGACATAGAAAAGGCAAGGTACATTGTTAAAGCAACACTAAAGCACTTTTCCTGCTTCTGTCCCCCTACAGGTTGGAAGCGGAATTGTCCATTACCGCTGTCGTAATGTCTCATTATGGACCATATTTTAACGATCTGAAACGCAAGTATGAAACGCAAAACGCAAGTAGCTTTGTGGGCGGATCTCGGGGACGGTTGCTATTATACCGGCGGGATAAATGAGTCTTGTGCCCGACGCAAATCTTAAATGGGTTGGTCTGAAGTAGCTGAAGTAGTAATCTCACATTCCCTTTAAGAGCAGGCGCGCTTGTTCCATGGCGGATTGCTATTATGATGCCGGATTTGCCTGGCGCACGGCAGCGGGAGCTGTCCGGGATGCGGCAAAGTAAAAAATGCCTGTCTTGGCGATGTTGCTGCGGCTCGCGGGCGCATCTCCTCAAGTCTGGAGAGGATTGCTGCAGCCATGGAGCGTGGGCCTCCAAACGCACCACCTGCACCTGTTGTGCCCCTTCCTCCTCCCCTGACTCCATCTCCGTCCACCCACTCCACCAGGAGCGCATCGCGCATTACTCCCGGACCAGATTCCGCCAGAGTGTCCAATCCCACCGTAGTTCAACATCACGTCTCCTTAAGTCCTCTAATATTTCCTCATTTATGTCATCAACACATCCATGACTCATGGAAACGTTGTGTAAAACACAACAAGCCACAAAGAATGCTGCAACGTTTTTAGGACTGTACTGTAAAGTGCCTCCTGATCTATCCAAACACCTGAAGCGCATTTTCAGTAATATTTTTCTTTGTAATTATGTATGATTTGCAAAAATGGTGTGTCCGTTTAGATGAGAGAAGTGTATGCGCGTTGTGCACACGCTACATTATGGCCAAGCATGCGCCCCTAAAATAGCATCTGACTAACGCGCTACTGACTTTAGACTAGCGCCACTGACTTTAGACCAGGTTTTTCCTGGTCAGTGGTGAAATTGTTTTCTGAAACTGCAAAATAGCACCACGTAACGTTTGGAACACGCCTCCTCTTTTCGCTGAACCGCCTCCGGGAGCACAAATACATTCCCTAATTTACCGACGTGCGTCTGTGGAGGGAAAAGTCCGCTGTGCGTCGGGTGCAAAATAGGAATGATACATACATCGGTGTACAAAGGCAATTGCGCTGAGTGCAAGATAGGACCCAAAGTCTCATTTGAACTACAGATCCGCTACCCGATCTGGCAAACTTGCATAATGTAATGTAATGTAATGGACAATTCCGCTTCCAACCTGTAGGGGGACCGCAGCGGGAAAAGGTCTCTAGTGTTGGTTTAAAGTGGTTCCAACTATATCCTTTATGTATATTTTGTAATTTTAGGATATTTAGCATGCAAAGAACTGTCTGAAATTGCACAGAAAAGGTTGAAATACCATTTAAAGTAAACAAAACATCTTACAGTCAAAAGGGATTTAGTTTCATCCTCACAGCACTCCATTACTGTTTTGAATAGCTCAGTTTACAGTTTATAATCCCCATTCCTGTCTCCTGGGCAGCAGTATGACAGTCTCACAAGCTCTTTAGCTCACAGTACGGCACAATGAGCTCCTTTCACTTGGGTGAGCAGAGGATAGTCCCAGAATGAAAGGTTTAGGAGTCATTAGTAAGGTTTTCGTATGTCCGTGCCGCTTTTAATTACTTCACGGCTATCGTTCATGTCCAGTGTGGAGGAGGCGGGACGCGGACGGGGAAAGAAATGCGCTTACTTAATGTGGCACTTTGTCGTTTGGCTTTGAAGCTAATGTACTTCTGTGTGATTCTTGCTGTTCTCAGTTTGTACCTTCATGGTTGAATGCATTTATTAGAAGCCGCTTTGGATAAAAGCAGTGTAATGTAAATGTGATGTAATGTCCTTTTAATTGCTATTTGGAGGGGCCCTATAGTACCTTTTTTCCAGGCTTCTGGTGTGGAGAGCAGTACATGGAGCAGTATGAGGTTCACATTTATATTATGGGTTGTTCACCAATCTGATAAGCCTAACAAAATACCATATTGCCTGGGCTGCTGTTATTGTCCTGATTGTATGTTTTGTTTTCAACCAAATGAGCTGATGTGGTATCATCCACTATGAGACTGTAATATAAATGAGGAAACACAAAAAGGTCCCTGTTCAATGTGTAAATTATGATGAGCTTATCTATGCAGCTTAATGAACTGCACACACACTGACATTCTAGAGGCCATTTTCAGCCAATTAACATTAAATCAGCTCAGAGCAGAATAGAAAAGAACCTGCTGCATCCGGAGAGAAATACTCCACCACCCCAAAACTGGAACAGATTTCCCACCCCATTATTTACCTCCTTGTTAGTATGTGAACATTGGCAGGATAGCGCTTTTTGTTTTCCATTAAAGACATTTCTCACACGCAGTTGCCTGCTTGCTCTCGTCATCAAATCTAAATATATTAAACAGAAGTATAAGTATAGTTCCGCAGCATATTCATAATACCAGGGATGGCCCAAATCTCTCAACATGCCCCAGAAAAAAAAACCAGCACTGAGCCGCATGAATCATATTTATGTTGTAATTTCACTGATAGCTGATTCTGTATCTTGTTTGAGTATTTTTATTACACGGCATGCACCCACGAGGGAAATGTCAACCCCGTAAGCACCATCAAGAATATGGTGTTCAATTTAGTAAATGCTATCAGTGCACATTTGCATGGCGCACAGTTTTGTTTGTTCCACCTCTGAACTAATTAAGACAGAGCAGGGGAATATTCCCCTTCATTTACTGAAATGCAGTCTCTAATGCTTTTGTTTTTTTGAATTATTCCTGGATGTTAATCGGCTGCAAAATTGTTTTGACACAAGGTATCGTTGGAACTGTTTTTTTTTTTTTTCATTTCTTTATTTGAAGTTATTTGTATTAAGACATGTCAGGTGTGAAGGATTGTGCAGAAAGCCTCTTGCTCTATGGGATTCATCAAAACAAGAATGTTTTATGCATGCACTAGTTAATGCCTAGAGGAAAAATGTCTTAATTCTCCACTTGTTCCAAATGAGTGTATTGTGTAGAGAAAAATGAGGACAAACTGAAAGATTAAAATGTAGACAATGGTGCCAAGTGACTGTTTTGTTCCAATTAGTTTCCAGTATATACAGTTTTTTCACATTTTGTGAAGACAACCTTTCCATAACCTTTAAGTAAGTCCTTTTTGTTACCTATACCATAACCTTATAGAAGCTGCTATGCATCGGAATCATCCATCACTGAACGCATCACTGAATGAAATAGTTTCCATCCACGTGTTTTTATGTGCAATAAATTGCAAGTATCGCATTAGAAAAGCCTGATGGGAACGTCAAAAGTTTGATAAAACGGCACTAATTTTCCCCTTAACACTTTGTACGCTCTCTTGGAGTGGTTGATGCCTTTGTTGAAAAAGAGTTAAATGGGATATGGAAACGCCTTTGCAAAATAAGTTCTGAGGTATTGAACATTTAACTCACATGAGTGATCAGCTGTTTCACCTGTCGGTGTCTTCCCGGAATATTCCCATAACGTGTTTTTGTCTCCAGACAGCCGAACATAGCCAATACTAGTTGACAGAACAATTAAAACTTGCCCAACTGAACCCCTCAAATTCCCGAAGACCTCTCTCCATTTTTTTCTCGTAGATGGGTTAGATGGCCAAGGCGACTTGTTTTGTTTACAAGTAGCAACCTCTGCTTCTGTTCTTCTACTAGCCTAGTTTATTCCCTCTGAACCAGTTGTTGGAAACGTGCCTAATTTTCGCAGCCTTTCAAAAGTAGTTTGCTGGAAACATGGCCAGTTGCCTATATGTTGATAGCAATGTTAAGCCAAGAAAGTAATGCATCAAATGCCACCCTGACATTTCACTCGACAATCATATGTGAGCCCATGTATAATATATTTCTACCATCACAACTGCGACAACTAGTCTAGCAACCAGAATTTTGGCAAATTGTAGCAAAAATGAACTATGAACCGCTATTTCTGTAATTCAGTTCTGCATTCCATAAATTGCTGTGTTTTGTAGTAAGTACACTTGGACATTTGTAGTTACTCAAAGTTCTCTTTGAAATCCTCTTTGGCTTCCACAGATTTAAGGGAGTGGGAGGGTCAGAGCATCAGGTCTCACAGATTTCAATGGTATCTTTTGTTGAAACTCAAGGACTCAAAGAGCGGCGCAGAACCCATTTTGGTTTGCTTAAAGTAGCAATCCTTGTCAAGCATCTCTCACTCTGTTCATCATTCTCTCAATGCTCCTCCAACCCCCTAGAATGTTGCTGACACTATATGCTATAAGTGCTACCAGATGTAGTGCTTGGCATTCAGACCATAGAATCCAACTTTTTTTTCTCTCAGAAGACCAGATAATGTTTTTTCCTCGTGCTATTGGCGTCCTTTAGTTGCCGTTTGGCAAACTCCAAGCAAGCTGTCATGCCATTTATTTAGCAGTGGCTTCTGTCTAGCCACTATACCATAAGCGCATGATGGATGTAGTGCTGCAGACAGGCCTGTCCTTCTTTAAGGTTCTGCCAGCTCTGCTGAGAAACTCTGACGCTGATTCATTAGGCTTTCACTTCTGTTTCCTAACAAGGCCCATCATATAAAGTTAATGACAAGTTGTCCGAACACATTTTTCTAGTAAGACAGGTTATGAGTTTTACGTTAACCTTATTTGTATATCTCTGGTTTGACACAGCACCAAGACAGAAAATGTGCATACATGCAGTATATTATCAAATTAATATACCACAAATCTACAAAGCAGGACACATTTTTGCTAAATGTGGAGTCTAACATCAAAACTCGTAAATGCGTATGTCAATGACATTTTCTATATTTAAATAATCTCCATTTGATGAAGTAAGATGCCTGTAATTGATTCCAAAAGATCTTTCCAAAATATTATTATTATTATTATTATTATTATTATTATTTTTTTTTATTTCTTCCAATAGCCTATTTAACAACAAATACCTATTTCAACATGGTTGTTTGTAATTCACTGGTTGATTTCGCAATTGTATATTCAAATTAAAGAATTCAATAGCAGAAACAAGACCTACCCTAGAAACACACCGCACGCTGCTGCACCACGAATAGCCGCAAAGCGGAGCTATTTTCATTTCCGCGTCTTATTTAATCTGTCCGGTCACACCAGCTGCCATCAGGCGTGGAGCGGCCGCGACGCCCACATGCTGCAGCAATTGTTTCAGCATCTCCTCTATTTCTTCTGCGAGCCGCTGTGCAGCTAAATACTTTACAAAATAAACCAAATTTCAAAATAAAACACCCAGGTTTATGGTGATTTTGGCTGTCTTGACTTCTCAGCTTTGTCTACAGCGAGACAGGCAATCAGGCACACAGAGAGAGAGAGACCAACGGAGGGACAGACACTCACTGGGAGAGAGAGAGAGCCGTTTTGTATAGTGGAGAGGAAAATAAACAGATGAACAGCCAGGTGCGCGACCAGGTACGAATCTACGTTTCGCGGCTATTTGCGGCGCTTCAGCGTGCAGTGTGTTCCAGAGGCTAGTCTACCACATTGCTAACATCTCTGCGATGCTGTACTTGGGTAATGCTATGCTTTATGCTGAATGCTAACAATTTCAATATTGCTAACATCTCTGCAAGGCTGTCCTTGAGTACCGCTATCCTGATGTTTAGCAGGAATAATGTTTTTTTTATCATAACTTAGGGTACTTTTATGTTTTGTCAGTTAGCAGTTAACACAAAGAACATCTGGATTTTCATTTGGTCAAAAAAATCTAAATTGTCAAATTTGATGATACATGAAAAGTAATGGGCTCAGCAAAGTTATTACAATTCATCCTTTGGGCAACATGAATTTCTGTAGCAAATTCCATTGCAATCTATCTAATCATTTTTGAGACATTTCAATACAGTGAAACCCAAAAATGTCAACCTCAGACTGTAGGAAAAAATCAAGAGGATCAGCAAAGACAAAATGATTCACCCTCTGGGGACAATAAATGCCTGCACAAAATTACATGGCAATCCATCTGATAGTTTTTGAGATATTTTAGTCTGGACAGTAGTTGTGAACTGACCAGCATGGCCATAAATTAAACTACGCTGCTAACATGGCCAAAATGACTTAAAATGTAAAGACTTTTGTAGTGAATAAACTCTCCAAATCATGTTTTTCCTTTATCATTATTATGATGAATGGAATGTGGCTCAATACTTTCCATTGTCATTCTACACTATGTAAACAATATGTAGAGTTGACTAAATTGACTCCAAAACAGTGATGCACGTAGAATCACGAGGTGACACTCGCTCCTCTCTGAGAGCCATTGTAATTCGCACTGAGTGGGATGCCAATGCTACGTCCGGATGATCCTTAAAGGTTGCCCTTTACAGAGCCAAGCGTCAGTGCACCTATTCAGCTGGGATACGACTTTCCCTGTGATGCTGCAGGAGTGGCATCTAGTGCCCAGGGACTTTAGAAAGGTGAAAACCTTCACAGCAATTAATAGTAAACTGACCCAACCACAGATCAGGGCAGCAGGATGGTGCAGTAAGAAGAATCTGGGCCTAAAAAACAAAATCCTCCTTCAAAAACCATCCAGGTGTCCTTGAGAAAGATATTCAATCCTTAGCAGACAATTACCCAACAGGGATCAATAAAGTATCATGTTAATTTTTTTAACATTCCTAAAGTCTCAGAGAATTGGTCCGCTGAGATCTTGAAAAATTAACTATTGTTCCTCATTCAGTTAGACAGATGCTCAGGGAGAATGGCAGTAGGACGGATAGATTCACACTTTAATACGCATGCACAGTCATCCATCTTCCTGCGACATCAAGGGCCAATGGCCAGTCAAAGTGACGAATTCCCCTCATTGATGTTTCCCTCTTCATCAAATGCATATTCACAGGCCTAAACACAACCGCATGAAAAGCCCTTGACATAAGAGTCCCCTTTGATGAGTGTGTTGGCTTGAGGAGTTTGTGACATTAGATCGGAAGTGGATACAGATATCTATCACACAACAAGTGTTAAGCTTCCCTGCATTTATTAGGCAGTGTTTGATTTCAAAGGCTTCGGTCGTTGCTCAAAGGTCTCGATCAGTCACGCCGTCTTCAATCCCAGCTGGAGACGTTTTATATATGGCTCCTTAATTTCCTTCTCGAGTATCCTTGTTCGCCAGGACAGATATCCTTCAAAGCCCACTGATCCAGCCACGAGAAGCTTCGGTCAGGATTGTTTGCTTTGCCAAGGTGTGATGGAGTGGACTGGGTCCCTCCTGTGTCCTCGTCAGTGTGTCATTCACTGACGGCTTCACGTTGAGTCACTAAGTTATTCCACTGCAGGGAGCGACAGTCTCACATACAGTATACATCCTCATAAAATTTGTCACTCATCCATGCAACTTTCCCGAGGGCTGCCATCTTTCCTTGTTTTTATGTTTCGAAATGGCATGAGAGTAACATGTTGCGTCACATGGCATAGCCGTATGTGAAAAGCGCCTTTCGACTATTGCATAAATGTGCTTGGCAATTGTAAATGTCAGTCTGGTGTTTGTTTGCCTTTGAGTAATTTTTCTGTAAAAGTCACAATGTCAATTTTTCTGTCAGACCTAGTAATGTTTCTGTTACACTTCCAAAACTGCATATTTCTGATTTAAATACTATCACAATGATGGAAAGACTACAAAGACAATGAAAGAAATGCAGTGAGAACTGTAATAAATTTGTCATTTGAATATAATTTGTTACGCACAAAAGTGTTTAATAAACCATGATATATTCAATGAGTCAATGAGCCATGTTTAAGTTTGAGGAATTTTTTCATGTCAGATCAGTATCTCAGTTGTGTTTGCATTCATTTCCCCCCCGCTCGCAGCGTGTGGGGCAAAAGAGGAAAGGCATAAAGTAGACAACCATGCTCGTGGCTCTGTGAGGCTGTACTTAGACTAGAGTCCACACAACACAAGTGTATTCTTGAAAATGGGCCCTTAAAGATGCAGTAGGTAAGACTTAAAAAACTAACTTTCTGTCATATTTGCTGAAACTGCCCCTATGTTCCAGTAGAACTACATGAAGCAGGTAATTAAAAACAAATCCACCGCTCCCTGTTCAGATGCACCAATCATGGCCAGGGGGGGGGGTGTCTAACTGCGTGTCAATCACTGCTCATGCACACGCATTCATTCTCCCTTGTTGGGGGAGGGGCTTAGGAGAATGTTTTGGGCTTTAGCAGAAAGGGGGGAGGGACTGAGAAGTTGTCGATGTCAGTGGCGGCTGGTGATAATTCTTTTTGGGGGGACACTTTTTTTTGGTGGGGGCGGGGGGCAAATAAATACAAAGCAGTACTTTGAAACTGGGCAAAACAACCAGCACAACTTTATTTAAACAACTATGTATTTAAAAAGAGCTTTCAAGATTCAAGTTACAAACATAACAAGATAGTGACTCACTGAGTTTTTTTGAACTCACAACAGAGTAACTTGACTTAATTGTAGTGTTATTTTTTTTCCTGTCTTCATTTAACTCGTACCTTGGGCATGAAACAAATTGCACCCACAACCACTTTAAAACTTGAGATTATGCAAAATAATCTTTTACCAGAAGTCTAGCATGGCTAAACTAAATGATTCAGTATGGTAATCAAATTTAGATAGGCCAATTAGGTTCAAACCCAATGTACTCAAACCACAACTTAAATATCAAAAACCTGACAAAGAAAATAAAAATATAAAAACAAATTAACCAAAAACTGAGATCTCTTATTTCATAGAGATAACCAGGGAAATATTAAATCAGTCTGTTTGTTCAACCCTGTTTCATTAGTTTGAGTGCACTCAAGTTCCTACCACCACCCTTAGCAGGTAAAACTGTCCATCTGGCTCCTCAGAGAATAGAGTTGGGAAACGACGTGAAAATCCTGTGAGTAGTGGAGATGACGATGGCGAAGATCTAGTGAGCGGTAAGAAGATGGTGGTGATGAAGAAAAAAACCAAAAAGGAGAAGGACCCCCGGGGCCGGACCCCCCCCGGTTTGTGTCCCCCCCCCCAAAACACCCCCCCCCCCAAACAACTTAATAATAAATTCTCCTCCCCCGTAACAGTTCACTTGTGTTTCTCCTCAAGATACAACATATTCTTACATACTACACATTTCAACTACATTTCACTTAAACATTTTAGCTTAAACTCAATGTTATTTGTCCATCTTAATTGACTAGCTTACAGAAAACATAGCTGTCACAACTAAAGGACAGAAAATATATACGTGTCTAGCTGAATTAACCAACAGCTAAGTTAAAATTTACAACAACAATTTCAATATTAACCATACCCTTTTATCAGGTTCATCAGGTTAGTAGCTAATTCTGACTGGCTTTAAAACACAAATCAAGCAACAATTCTCAAGGTTATCAACACCGATTGTAGTAATTTGCTGTTAGCTAGCTAGCAGCTAAGATAACTCAACGGAATATTCAATTCACACGCCGTTTGGACGGGGTCGGCAGCTCCACGACGTTGTATAACTTCTCTTTCACGAATCTCTCCTTGTTTATTGTTGCTAGTTTTCTACTTTAATCAAAGTGGTTAGACCATTTCAACAACACAAGAGATACCTGCTGGCGCTACTATTGTGTCCACGTTCTCTCTCCAGTAGCGGCCGGGGGAAGAGTTGAATGACAGGTGTTGAGAACCAATCAGATTGGATAAAATAACATATCTCCAATTCTGATTCGCCAGGGACGCAGCGAGGTGCTTCTGGAGGAGAATCTTTAAGAAACCAATTAGAGACAAGCTTCAGGTCACATGCTGGCCGAAAGTTTAAGGACTCACATACACATCCATTTTGCCGGCGTCCCTGCAGCCAAGAAACCGGAGGAAACATATTGAAACAAATAGTTAACCGATTAAAGCCAGTTTTTATTAAATGCTGAGGCTCTTACTACCAGCCGGCACATCGTGTGAGTAAACTATTTTGTTTTTCATTTTTTATTTCATTTTTATATCATTTTTGTATACATTTATATTTATGGAATTTTGATTGGGGCGGCGCCCCAGCGCCCTCTATTGACAGGCCGCCACTGGTCGATGTTCAAATTTGTTGGCTAAGTCCTGGGTCTTCCCAATCCTCCCTACAGCACCTTTAAGGTAAAGTGGTGATAGGTTGCGTAACAGCAGGTCTTAAAACAGAATTGCTGCATCACAATGATATATAAAGAACAGCATCCAAGGACCGACCTTTCTGGCCACCCACTGACCAGATCGTTGGTCAGATATGGTGATGTCAAAATTTGTGAATGAAAAGGACTTCGTCAGTGTAAGAAAGCGGAAGTGTCACAGAAAATTACTTCGGGAAGAATATTTCGCTAAAGAACATTAAATGAAGATCACAACCTAATATATTTCCATGTTTAACAAAGCTTGGAATGTGTAAAATAGGTAGCAAAATGTCATGGTCTATCTAGTAAATGATTCAATTGATGAGGAAATGTATAAGGGGATCAGGTAAGAATATCTGGGAATTGCTCACGATGGTCATTATTTAGGCTGCAAAATAAGTTAGAAAATCCATCACTAATGCAGCCTGGGAGAAAATGGAGAATCTTCTTCCTATAATTTAACTCACCACTGTTCTCCAGCAGTCTCTTTCACACACACCATGTGCCAAATATGGCACAGGCTCTGCAGATCTGTAACAATCCTGACATTTTGCTATACGACCACTACAGAACAAATGTTTGAAAGCCCAAATGATATCTGAAGGTAGCTGTTTTACATATTCAATGCACTTTTTAACAGTACATGTTACCAATGGCAACTACTGCAATGAAAAAACTAGTTCTCTTCAGTAGTTTAAAGGCTTGTGGAAAGTGACTCATACTATGGTAATCAGCAGATATCAGTCCTGCTTTTAAAATCCCACTTTGGGGTCTTCACCAGCTATTTAAAAGAATAATAATTATAAGTTGTGGTTAATATAATGATTAACAGTGACTGTGCACACAAGATTCTTTGAAAGGGAAACATCCAGTTTAACATATCAATGATTATCCTCAATGACAAGGACAAGAACAAACAAGAAATGGCCTTCACGCTCTTAAATAGAGGGTTCAGATGGAGGGTGGCGGAATTCAAATATTGATTTAATCACATACCCTTCTTCACCTGAGTTAATGAATCATTATTTTCACGTCTGTACCCCGAGGATAAAGTATTGTCTGACTGGTCCAGTGCATTGGATTATTAGCACTCTCATTAAGAGAGGAGCTGGAGAGTGTAAATCTCAGGAGAGATGGAACAACGAGAGCAGTTGCACAAGCAGTGACACACACTGTCTGCACAGTCCCTCTCCGCTATGTATTGCCTGGCACCACTGTGAGACACTTTAATTCCTTTTGTCAACAGCTATAAGTAATATTGTATTCTTCATTTTCAATTGACTACACACTAAACTTTGGAATTTTTAGGCTACATTCACACCATGGGGCATTCATTCTAAATTCAAAATCTACATTTGTATCATAGCTGTTTTGATATTCGTCCAATAATATGACCCATATACCAATCTAAGCTGACAGCCATGTCAGAAAAATGGGCCTGCACAGTGTTAGAATGACAAGTGAGGTCACATCCATCCTACAGTCTTCATTGCTCACTGACATGGCAATGCTGATATGAATTAGGATTTGAGCTTCATGATACAGTCACAAGTAGGTCACAGGCTTCTGGACCTGATTTAGATCTATCGACAAAACTACTGCCTTTATCGTCTACAACGTGTATATACTGTGGTTTGAAGAGCGCTGTCAAATTCACATGATTCAGAATACAGAAAGATGTCATCTTCGGTGTGTCTATGGTTACTTGTATGCCGTAAAGCTGTCCTCCCCCTCAACAGTAGGAAACTGCCGCTGCTATTTTACAACTGTGTTCTGCTGATGAGAGGACTAACTAGACTCCTCTTTTTTAATGATTGGACGGTATTGATCGTTGATGTTTTACAGCCAGAAAGACATATGTACAGCTTACCCATTGTGTTGTGTGCGTTCACTCAACATTCATTCAACAATCCTGAGCAGAATTGTGAGTCAGTATGAGTGAGTGTGTGCCTCTTCGTACTGATGCAGTCTCAAAAGTTGATGAAGAATGAAGAATACATGCTATGAATATAAATAATGTAAAATGTTCATTTATTACATTCAAGCAGTGGCATTTACACTATTGTAATGGGGCCGTCTTATTTTGGTTGCATGAACCCCAGCTCTGCACAATGTTTTTTCTACTTATGTTAAATTACATTTAAATCACATTCCTTGGACCAATTTTTATTTGCTTCGGAATTCATTAATCATTAAAAACACTAATAATGATGACAATGGAATACAGGGATAAATCCACTGCACGGACTGTGTGTGCCCACTTTAGGGACCCTGTAATCTGGGCGATAACTCTGGGCTGTCACGCCCCAGGTTCAACAGTGCCCTCATCTCCAGACCTGTGTACTACCTGGGGCACATATTGTCTTTATGCTTAGAGAAGCTGTCTGGAACTGGTCCAAACCCTCCTGCCACAACAAATCAACAGACAAATTACTACAGAACACAGAACACTATACAAAATATTATAGAAAACTATCTTGAAAGGTTGGGGTGCTCGCAATAATTAAAACAAAAGACAAAGCGGGGGACAGGGACCTGCAGAGATGGGACGTAATACGACAGGAAAAATCCAATAATACACCATAGCCACCTGGGGGTGGAGGTGCTGCAGCATAAATGTGAATCAGTCTAATTGTTTTTAGTGGAGGGTGTGCGTAATGGGGGGCACATAAAGCACCATGAGTGGCACAGTGGGTGGGTATCGCATCTCAATACCTGTAAAGTCACAGGGGAGGAATGGAGAGGAGGTCCAAGTGAAGATGCAAAAGGTTTATTCAAAAAGGCAAGAGCCAAACTCAAAACAGAGAGTGCAATACTCAAACACATACATACATTGACCGACAACTCAGGAGTGACAAACAGGAACATAAATACACAGCTTGTGATAAGAACAGAACAGGTGAAGATAATCAACGAAACTAGACACAGGTGAAGACACTGAACTAATTAACCCAACAGGTGAAGACACTGACCTAATTACTAAACAGGTGAAGACAGAAATGATGAAAACAAACTGAAAGTCCATGAAAACCTGACATAAAGTCCATGAAACCCTGACAATACCCTCCCTTGCTCTGAATAAATAACAATAATATATTTGCTTGACAAACCTTTATTAGGTCAGTCTTTTCCTTGTGTGTATGTGTGGAGAGGCTGAGTGAGAGAGAAAGATTGAGAAAGAGTTGGAGTAAGGTAAGGGCGGAATCTATCCTGGAAAGTCCTCATTTCTTACTTGAAGTGTGGCAGAGAGTAAAATGATGAAGAGCAAACCTGTGTGGTTAACCAGAACTACTTTGATCTTCTTCTGTGACCTGCTTCAGCATTGACCTTTGCCCTCTCTTTTAAAAACATCCATCATTCACAGCACCGGGTCGAGGACAGAACAACCCCGTTTTCTCTCACTTGCGCAACTCGGTAACACCTGCTTAGGTACCCATGTGGAGAAAGGGGCAGGCGGGGCTGCAGATATTTCATGCATTTAGCCACCTTTAGCCACCTTTCCGTTGAAGTGAGTTTTCACCTCCACAAACTTTATACTTATACTTTGTTGTCCTTTTTTGGGTTCAGGCCTACATTTAGGAAAGTGAGAATATGTTAAATTTTTTTTTTATGAGACAGACTAAAATAATGACTCAGTATATTTTACATCCATAATTTGCCTGTTTCCACATCCCCTTGTTAATCAATTTTCATTTAAATCATTTAAATTTTTACAATATAAACCGCTGACATGTCACCATGGATGCAAGCAAAAAAAAAAGATAAGTAGAAGAAGAGTTCTAGCTTACAGGCCTCGGGCAGTTTGATTTTATTCAGACTCCAGTGTTTTTACACCTATCTAGGTATTACAATATTTGCCACTGATATATGATATAGACTAAAGAGTAAAACAGTATTGATCAGTTTTAATGTTAAACAGTCATGGTTGAAGAGCAATGAGATGTTCTATTTACAGTGGGTTATTTTGTATATTGATTTGTATTTTATGTATTCATTCTCAGAGCTTAATGATCTGACAACTAAATATGTATGTGCTGATTTTGACTTGAGAAGTAAAATGTAACAACTAACGACTCCCTGGTAGATTAAGCTATGGCTTTCATTATCATATCATGGTTTGGAAATCTTTTTGTGGGGGACAAGAACAGGTTGTGTAACCATCAAAAAGGCCAGTAGGATCATTGGTGTTAAACTGCCTGAGCTGCCTCGCATGAATAGAAGGATGTCAAAGGTTTGAAATATTTTGGAGTGTCCTCTTCATCTTTGGAGAGTTAGCACTTCTCCCCTCGGAAGCGCCAACAGTGTGAGGAATTGCTTCATCTTGCATGCAGCTGATGATGAGCCTTTCATATAAAATCGACTGGTTAATGGCCATGTGAGATGATGATGTTTTAACCGTAGATGAATGGGTTAGATGGTGGTTGGATGTACTTCATGTTAAGGTGTGAGTTTATGTGCTGTATTTTATAAGGTAGCTTTAGCATTTTTATTTTTAAATACATTTTTATATTGTGCTTCTTTGTATGTTCTGTACATATGTTTCATGTATTAAGGTTTGCTTGTAGTTTGTCTTTCATCTGGTATAATTATTGTTTCAGAACAACAAAGTACAGAAAAATACTTTGCACATCTACAATGTGAAACAGGTATGTAGGAGGTCTGACAAGTAGGTCAAGAGTTTCAAAGAAAAACTCCTGCACACTGTCTAACTTGCAAAAAAGATAAAGTTTTAATAATAGGCAATGTTTTGGTACCGGACCATCTTCAGGAAAAAAAAAAGAACAATAAAGTATTAAAAGTAGCTTGTATCGACGATCCTACAGAGAATTATTACCAAACTCTACAGCTCAACAAAGCTTTTAGCTTCTTCTGGCTCTGGCTCTTTAGCTGCTAAATGCTCTACTATGTTCACCTGCTAACCGCTCCCTTTGTCGGTTTGCTGTTGGATGCTGTGCAGGTACTATTCTCTAGCCTCTTCGCTGGAAACAGCTGCCTGCAGCGGCTTAAAATGAGGTTGATGAGATTGGTGAGACTGAACCAGAACAGTCAGGATGAGGGCCATAAAACCAAAACAGTGAGCTAAAAGACATTAAAACGCTCCATAGAGCTGAGGGGAACTGCAAAGTAGGGTGATAATTCTCTGTGAGTTCATCACAATGAGCACCCCTTCACACACTCTCTTGTTCCAATATAAAAATATGGATTGGGGCAGCTTTAAAGACTAAACAAAAAGAATACCCTTTTTTAGACAAATAATCTCCGAAATCGGTGCCTGTGGTGTGATGTGCTTGCCTGCTTCATCTTTGACAATTTGTCTAGTATGTTTTCAACATTCATTTCTCTCAACACAGGGTTCAGGCAAGCAAAACCCTGTTCTTCCTCCCACGCACAGCATAGCTAAAAAAGTATGGGTGAAGCAGATAGTTGGCCTGCTACAGACTGTCTGTCTTCCATGATCAAAGTTGACTCCGTTAGATTTCGTCTCTGGCTTCTCTGCTCTTTTTAATCTGATATCTGCCATGAACACTAAGAACTGGGACACTATAGCACCTGTCTTAAATAAGTGCAATCATGTAATTTCCCTGCCCCTTTTTCAAAAGGTTACAGCTTTTCTTGGATTTTGAGTGCCACTTCTTGAGTTACACGAGCACCTGAGAACACCTTCCATATGAAAGTAATTTTCTTTTTCCCAATCCTAACCTTCTCCTTCTGTCAGTCTCTCTTATACTCACACAGACGCACGTTCAATAGTTTCTACATGGTTGTTTTCACAAAAACGTTGTTTTAAAACTTGATAAGTACTTGTATAAGTGGAGTATAGTTCATTTTTGCTTTATCTTTGATAAACACAGATTACATAGGGTCGAGGATGGCTAGAAGACAGTACATCTTACTACATTGGTGAATAATAACGAGAAGAATTGAAGAAAGTCTGAGAAAAGTTATTTCAAATATTCAGCCCAAAAAAAGGTTTGCTAAACCAATGGGTCTTAGACAGAGGGGATCCTCAAAGTAATTGGTGTCACCTATATGTGGATGTCCAATCAGTACTCTTGGTAAATGTAGTCGATTAAAGCAAATCCTTAGTGCATGCTACATTGACAGTGAAAGCTGAGTTTGCAGCTGCAAAATCTGTTCTGCTTTTCCTGCATCCAGTGCCGTCATTTGATTGGGCATAGTTGGATGCAAGGAAGAACTACAGGCTATTTAAGCTTGGATATTTTTGTTGAATGCTGTCGCCGACACCAACCCCGAGAGAGCCTGTGTGTGTTTTACTAGTCATGAAAGTTTTACCCCTCACTTGGACAGACCTTCATACACAGATGCTTACAAAACATCCTGGAAATCGACTGGCCAAACACAATAACTAACGAAGATCTCTGACAAATCGCTAAAAAAGAACTGGAATTGGAACACAAATCTAACACAGGAAATGGGGCTGGATTAGGCATACCCTGAGGAAACCACCCTCCAGTACAACCAGACAGGCCTTAACCTGGAACCCACAAGGGAAAAGAACACAAGAAGACCCAGGAACAGCTAAAGAAAAAGTATGTGGAGGCAGAACTCAAGGAAATAACATCATCCTGGAAGTAAGTTGAGAAGATCTCTCAACACTGAACAAGCTGAAAAAAGTTCATGAATGACCTATGCTCCCCAAAGAGCAAAGCAGGTTAAATGATTGGACAGAAATGTGCTGGAGACCTTCTTCGGGATCAAGAAGAAACCCTTGTTGAAATGACAACCAAGACAAACAGGGCCAAGAGGGCAGATGACCATTGACTGAGTGTTTTTGTCACCTGATGCTATATATCTTTTTGCACCTAATGCATTCTGGTACATGTGTGCTCTGTTGGCATCGCTCTGCGAGCGGAACTCGACTTTCTCTCAATATAGCGCACAATGAGGAATTTATTGCTTCAATGGAATACATTTACCATCAACACTGATTGAACATCCACATAAAAAGGTGGTGAATTTTCCCTTTAGGATGTGGGTGCAAACTCTGGGTGGTTTGGCTCAGATTCACCCCCAGTTCAAAACGTTATTGACCGAGCAGTTAATCCTTTTCTAAACCTTGCTGCTTCGTCAACCTCACTCACACTTGAGATAAATCAGTGTGGGTCAGTGCGAAAACTGTTAACCTGTCTGTGTTAAAAGGACACAGGAAGGAGACCATCGATTGTGCTTCAATCTCTCACTTGCAACCTGCATTCTAGCAGTTGGTCTAATTGAATTGATAGGCTTCCCTTAGTTTTATATTAATCCGGTTGTTAATTAAAACACATGCTGCGCTTTCGCCACATAACTATCCTCAAATTAAATTTAAAAATTATACGTAGATCAGGCAATATAAACCTAAATGTCAGTGACACCATCAAAATTACAGAGCAACCTCTATTGTGTTATTATAACTGTGACAGATTGTTGTGACCTTACAAACTTTTCTTCATCATCACCGATTGCAATCGGCTGTTAGATGTCTCCTCACAGATAGTGCTGGTTAATGATGGAAACGGTGCCATGTCATTTCTCCAACGCTCCATTGTTTCAACCTCTCAATAACCCGAAAAATTCCCTTTGCGAGGTAACGTGACCCCATTTGTACAGGTCCTATCCCCTGACCAATTGGCTATCCTAACCTTAACCACTCAAGGTATAAAATGCCTAAACCCAGCCAATCGAGCTGCTTCGTAGGGCATGTCTTGGCGTGGGCATAGTGGGATTCATAATTTCGCCACCAAAGGGACGTCTGACTAGTGGGCTGTAGGACCAAAGGGAATTTTTCAGGTTATTGAGAGGTCGGAACAATGGAGCATCGGAGAAATGGGCAGTCCCCGATGGAAACACGCTTCTGTTAATGGAATTTGCAGTCCTTTTTCTGTCTTTGCGAGCTTTTTATCCAGCTCAAATGCAAAGCACAGCTGTGAATGTTACAAGTAAGTGAGAGAGCAAGAAATCAAAGAATGCAAGCGGCATTAGGGTCAATCTTGTTGCTATGCAACAGAGAATTTTTGACAGCAAAGTACCATCTAAATTAAAATTAGTTCTGCTCACCTGAACTAAAGGGATGAATGGTAAAAAATGAAAATGGACAGAGAAAGTCAGAAGTAATAAAGTAATAATATTAATAATAACAACAATAATATTACACTTTGTTTATATAGCACCTTTCATATGATAAATGCAGCACAAAGTGCTTTACAATAAAGGAAAATAGACATAGAATGCACATTTAACGGAATAGAATGCCATAATTAATGTAATTATTGATGGTTAGGAGGAACCAATTCTGAAACTGACGATATTTCATTCATACATGTAGAGAGCATGGGGCAATAACCCTAGATGATCTGCTGCACAAGCTGGATAATGTCTATTTCAAAGTCTGGTTTTTCATTGATGTGGGGTGCTGGGATCCCCAAGCTCTATTATCAGTGCAATGTCAGATTGTATCCATGAAAATTGCTATGTTCCTTTTGGTAGCTCTGAAATGTGTTGGCTGAATTAAAAAAAAAAGATTAAAACTTGTGCTTATCTACATTTAATGGGACATTTTAATCAGGATCACTGTGGTTTGTAGTACTAATGGTTATTATTGTTCTCATTAGCTAAAGTATGTAGCATGGTATTGTCATAGGATTTCATACCACACAGTGCTACAAAACAGGCAGGCTCTGTCCTGAGGGTTTGGGGGTTGCTCTGAATAATGATGGGATGCCAGATGGTCTTTGTCAGGCAGGCTTTTTTTTTCACGTGGATCTGGATACTGCCCTGTACAACATCATCAGCCTGTCACAACAAACTAATAGACAGGGAAATAATACGGACAAGCAAGAAATAATAAATTAAATTGTGTGTTGCTTTTTTGCTCTCTTCTGCGCCTCTGTGCTTTGTGGGTGGACCTCGCTGGTGCTGCATCATAGATGTGCAGGTTCTATCGCCCACAACCTTACTGATTCTACCACCTGCGACACTCATACCCATAGAGTTATCGTAGTGGGGACCGTAGTTTTACTGAATAAACTTAAACTTGGACTAAAAAGGACTGAGAGCCTGAAATTTGCATCCATCCATTCTATCGGTCCCCTGTCCGGCCAGTAACAATGAACTTGTTTGCACATATACTTCAATTAACACACTTTACACAATGCATGCATATCAGGGCATATCAACTATCCAGAGCATTGAACATTTGACAACCTCATTTGTATGCAGTGCAGACGATGCAGGTAAAGATCTACAATGGGTCAGATATCCCTTGTTTTCTTGGCAAACCCTTGGTCCTCCGAAGGAGCCTCTTGAATCTCATAGGATAATGCATCCACTTCCTTCTGCAAGGATAAGACTGACCAGTCACAGGGTTTGTAGGATTCATGTAAAAAATAAGCAATAAGTTAATTGATTACGGGACTGTCATTTCAACTGGCCCTGGCTGGTTAGCCATGCAATATTGGAGTCTGATATGATTGTCATCTACAGTACTCTATTAGGCCAGGGCTAGCCTGTTAATGAAACTAATTTGCCATTTTCCATAATTCATTTAGCTTGTCATTGTGTTTATGTTAGCTGATATTTGTTCGGTATAGGTGGTTAACCAATCAGAGTTGCATAATATGCATAGAATGACATAGACCGGACAAATATTATTTGTCCGGTCTATGTCATTTTCAATCGACACAGAGGCTGCAGAAATGGTTGCTTGGATACCAACGCCGATTGACGGGTTGTTATTACTGTAAGTTGACCTACAATAACGTACAGCCACATCAATCTCACCCACGCTTGTCACTGTTATTGTTGCAATTTCTCTGTCGTTATATTTCATGGATGTAGCTGGGCAGGGAACAAGCTATGATGGCCCCATTCTTAATCTTGCCTACAATGCTCCGATTGGTCAACCCTTTGTCCAATGTGCATTACACCAGACCTATTGACTGTATCACCGTCCACATCTCTGATTCGTTCAGAGGAACAATATTAGGCTAGGGCAGCATTTGCTTGATCAAAGCCATGTATCTGACACATATGCACTTTGTAACCATTGGTGTTATCACGCAGTCTGCTCTCAGAAAAGCATTGCTCAAACATCCACTTAATGAGCATGCTGCAGTGCCACAACTCCTGATTAACATACATCAAGGGGCAAACAGTCAACTGCAGGGCAGATGATAGGAACAGGTGATAATGATGATAATGATGATGACCGAGCCTTCACCATTGCAGCACCCTCCCTCTGGAACTCCCTACCCATACACATCTGTGACTGTACTGACCTAGAGACATTCAAAACACTAATCAAAACAGACCTCTTCAGATTAGCTTTCCACATACAATAGTCTTTCATTTCTCACCTGATAGTTAATGGTTTTATTGTTTTTAATTGCTTTTAATATGCTTGTTTTATGTGTTGGTTTAATTGCTTATCTGTTTTGAATGTGCTATATGTGCTGGTTTTATTGTAAAGTGTCTCTAAGTACCATGCAAAGCGCTATATAAATAAAATGTATTATTATTATTATTATTATTATTATTATTACAAAATTTGTTGTCCCTCGCAGTCCCGGTCTGTCCCAACCTGAAAGAACTGCCCATGGGAGGGGCCAGAGATGAAACATCCACTGCAGAATAATACCCCCACACATGGCTTGGGTGCTGTGGGAGAGATAGCTTTCCCAGAGGTCCCGAGCATGGTACTGAAACCTGCCAGAGGCAAGCAGAGGAAGCAGCAAGTGGCTGTACAGAAGACAGCGACTGACACTGGAATGTGCTTTTTTGCAGTGTGGAAATCTCCAAAATGTGTCATCTAAGGAGCCATGGTAAAAAATATTCGATTCACTTCCATTCCTGAACTCTTTTGATCAATAAGATGTGAATAGGTATCAGTCCAGTCAAGGATTAATCCGGATAAACAGATGATACAAATTAGAAATGACTAATCCTGTTGAATTATGTAATCACAGAGGGAATAATGATCTATTTCATCAACACAGGACTAAATCTGAATTATTGTTTGTGTACGTACTGTATTATGCTGTATACCCTGTTTAGTAGAGGTGTGACGAGATCTTGCGATATTAAAACGTTACGATATCAATTCAGAAGGGCAGAATTACGTCGGTACTACCGAGGACCAGTTCACGTTAAATCAATTGGTGCCAAATTTGTGTAAGCAAAAGTTTTTGTCCTCTCTACATGTTTCACAGAGAGCGTGGCTCAGCCCTGACGCGCACACACAAACACACACACACACACACACACACACACACACACACACACACACACACACACACACACACACACACACACACACACACGCAGAGGTGTGGTGCAGACGGAGCAAAAGTTATGTTGCCTCTGCAGTTTGTTCAAGTCACAGTGAGTCACAGCAATGCCGGTAAAGCGGACACAAGTGTGGTTACAGTTTTCAAAACTTCACGCAGACAGCATTTGCTGCAATATAATATAATGGCAAGATCGCCATGCAGTTAATGTTACACTTCCGAGACAGACAGGCACTACAGTGTCCTCTATGCCCTGGTGCCTGACTGACTGAAGTTGGCTGAAGTTGTAGGACAAGACAAGGCAACTTTATTTCTATAGCACCTTTCATGAACAAGGCCATTTAAAGTGCTTTACATAAAACATTGAAGAGCAATTAAAAACGGTCATGAAAATAAAACAGGCTAAACAAGAATAAGATACTAATACAAGAATAAAAGTTACAGTGCAGTGTAAGAAATAATTTTTTTTTTTTTATTAATAGGTTGTAGGGATGGGTTTGGGAGGAGAGCGGGATGCCACAGTTATTAGGTCTGAAGAGGTTAGTTATACAGGAGAGAAGCCATTTCAGTTTATGACAAAACCTTTCACAGTGCTCGATATTCATTTTGTGACTTTCGATTGAATAAAAGACTGTTTCCAGTCATATATCATCATTTAAGTTGTCTTTAAAATAGTGTTAAAGTCTCGTCTCGCTCTCGTGAACCCAATCTCGTGTCTCGTCTCGTGAGCTGTCTCTTCACACCCCTACTGCCACTTTAACTACAACACACACACACACACACACACACACATACATATAAACATACACACAGGCTCATGTCATGTAAAGTAAAATACCATTCATTGTCAGAATATAAATCGCTGTAGAATAAGTCGTTTCTTGAGGTAGATGTTCACAGGAGTTTAACATTTTGAACTTGAAATGAACAATTAAGTGCCTAATCAAGAGTGTCATACTGTGTCTTGCTGTGACATGACTCCAGCTGGAGCTGTGATCATCTGAAATCCAAGGTGACAGCAACACAACATCATAAACATGATTAACAGCTGTAACATCTGATCACAGGTCAGTTGTGGATTTTTTTAATGACTTGACCTTGAAATAGAAAAGTATGTAGCATTATATTTTTTCAATATCAAATTATAATTGTTATACATGCAACCTTATAAAGTCATGTTATTTGTGCTGACTATCTGGGTCCAGGTCACGAGGGCAGCAGGCTAAGCAGACGTCCTTCTCCCCAGCCCCATCCTCCAGCTCCTCATGGAGATAGCAATGCGTTCCCAGGCCAAAAAGGATCTATAACCCCTCCAGCTTGTTCTGGGTCTGCCCCGGGGATTTTTTTCCCAGTTAGACATGCCTCAAATACCTCCATAGGGAGATTTCCAGGAGGCATCTGCCTCATCTGTCTCTTCTTAGCACAAAAGGATCATCGGTTCAATTCAGAGCTCCCTCTGGATGTCTGAGGGCCTCACCCTGTCCCTGAGGGTGAGCCCTAGACACCCTGCAAAGGAAACTTATTTTTGGCTATTTCATGTTGGAACATACAGTATATCAACCGCTAAAGCAAGAGTCTCACTTTTAGGCTCAGCTCCGTCTACCAAAAATTAGTGAGGCTGCAGTTCACAGTCTGATGATTCAAGTAGGGCTTAATCAGTGGCAAAATGCACACATCTACATTTAATGCATAGGTTATCAGATTTATTTTGGGACCTCTAGCCATGGGCATAGGAAGCATTGTAAATGTAGGTGGTACTTTTATCTGGCTATACTATATTAGAAAAATAATGGGTAGCCTACATTTTGTAATTTTACCCAGATGGTTGGACCCATATCACATATTTGAAGATATTAAAAAGCTAAAAGTACAGAAATTGATCCGATGACTAATCTTTAATAATAACCACTTATTCCACTTATCATTTAAACTTGAGGATCTCTTTATGCTTGCATGCAATTTCTGTTAAATTAATTTCTTTGTTATCAAATAAAAAATGTATGAGTAAAGTAGAGAGATCAACTGTAGTCAACGTGTCCCTCTGCATTCTCCAATAACCTACATTCATTGTTCAATCATTTCTACTACTACTAAGAATCAACAGAACCTGAGGCCGGCATCTCAAAGATCATGTTGTTAGCCAGTTATCTTGGTGGCATTTTTTTATTTTTATTTTATACACACACATAATACTGCGTTCAGCTAACCAGAAAATACCACAGGTTTAGGTGGGTCAAAAAGTGACAAAGCAGAGTTCAGAGTAAGTTATTAAGAACTTACAGAATCACTGTGTTCCAGTAGTTCACCTTCCACCTTCTCTTTCCCCTCTCTGTCTTTCAAGACATATGCACTGTGCTTGTGTGAGAATCTGCCTAGGGTGCAAGGTAGCAGTCAAAACGTGGAATGGAGTTTGATATGAGTATTCTCTCAAAAAGCAGGCGGAATGGATTTGATAATAAAGCACTGGAGAGCGCAGGGTGAAAAGACCAATGTTCTTGAAATAACTACTAATAATTTAATGTGTGGGTAAGTGTAATACTTCTAGTACTACACTTTCTTTACCAAAATCAGACACAGCCTAATGTTGCTCCAGTTATTTATTTAATTTAACTGCAACTCATCCTGACTATTTTATTCGCCAGACTTTCAGTTACTTTTGTGAACCATAAGCAGACTCAGAGTGAGCACACCTTCACGTACTCTCCAATATACATTGGATTGTTCGATAACAAAAAGGATTAACATTTGCCTAACTCTTTCAATTTAAACAACTCATTTATTGAGATTCACTTACAACTTAGCCTCGAGAGCGCTGCAATCCTAACAGCCCTGAGTGTAGAAGCTGACAGAGTTGGCCCAGTTACAAGGCCTAGATTTCACTGAGGCTTCACGCTCTAAAATCAGTGAGTCAGGAAATATCTCACAACTGCTGCTAATGTGCGACAATCGTGAATAAGTAAGCAGCAGGAGGAGGCGACGACGTGCCACACAGTGATTCTGGTCTGCTAAACAGATTGTTTGATCCCACATCACATTGTATTAATTCAACAATTAGTTCCTTCATTTTGGCTGTTATGAGTTTAATGTCTCAGCAGTAAGCTGGAAAATGATTGTCTAGACATTGTCAATAAGTTCACGTCTCTCTCGAGCAATTGTTTTGACAAATAATCCAGAAACAAAATCATCTCTACAAAAATTAAGTTAATAAAATAAGCGTTTATTCTGATGGAATGGGTGCAGCAGTTGAAATTCAGTAATAAAGTATCTCTTAGATATCTTGAGAAATTTCCAAAGTTTCAGGGCACATAAAAAATAATACTTTTTGAGAAGAACAAATATTCACATCAACGGATTTAATTCATCAGTTCTTGTAGGAAATGGGGTAATGGTTAAAAAGATCACTCCTAACTGAAATGCATCACTCTGAAATCACTTTATTAGTTTGCGTCACTTTGATTTGTATGCTTACAAACGAAGGCATGAACTAATGGCAAATGATTGTTTTGCATGTACTTTTCACTCCTGTCTTTTTTTCTGTGATTTCTGTGTGTCCACGCACCACATTTACATTTGCCAATTTACTTGTCCTGTATCAAGATATAATTCAGATGAGATTTATGGCACTTTTCATTTAACCATATATATCCTGTTTGTTAGCCAGACTACAAATCTGATTGCAATCCGTCGCACCAGATAAACACCACAACAGCTCACACAGCGCCTTGCATTTGATCGCATGTGTAGAAACCACAGCTGTTTTACCGTGTTGCTTTAATGAGATGGAAAACAATGGGTAACTGCAGTGTAACTTTAGCTGCCATTATCACAAGGGCAAAGGAGACAGACCATGATGTATTAAGACAATCAGACAGTGAGTGGCTATTTCCACAGACTGCCAACTACTGCACTAAGAGGGAGGAGGAAAGTATGTATGCATCTTGGAGAGACAGATGCATTTACATCTTTTCAACATCTGGTGTCTCTGATTTAAATTAATCTTGAATGCTTCTTGGATGCATTTACACATTTACAAGATGCATGAAATGACTTGTGCAATACAATCATACAGTATACAAACATGCCTGTTGGTTGATTTTAAGGTGTTTGCCAGAGTTTTAAGCCAACAATTCTGACAGATTCAAGATTTGTCTTTGGACATACTGATTAAAAAGACAATATATATTGACAATTCAATGAAAACTTTTTGCAACATCCTATGCCAATATATTTTTTTTGCCATGGCTCTAGTGATGTCAAAGTCAGTCTGTTGGTTAGTTGGTCTACTACTAATCTCATATCTCAACAGCTATATGGATTGCCGTGAATTTTGATACAGATGTCCACGGTGCCGAAATAATGAATCTAATTTTGGTGATCCTGACTTTCCCTTCAGCGCCACCATGAGGTTCACATTTGTGTGAGTGAAATGTCTCAACAACTATTGGATGGATTGCCTTAACGTTTGGTACAAATTTCATGTTCCCCTTAGGATGATTTTTCTTAACTTCGGTGATCCCCTTACTTTTCATGTAGCGGCATCACCTCAAATTTTCAATTTGTCCAACACTTAAGTTTATGAATTCCTGCAAAACTAATAATACTCCCATCAGCCTCAGCTGTAGCCTACTTTGTGTTTGTAACCAATTAGCAAATGTTACCCTGCTACATGCTAAACTAAGAGAGTGAAATTAGTTTTACCTGCTAAACAAAAGCATGGTATTATTGTCATTGTGCACAAGTTAGCATTTAGCTCAAAGCACCACTGTGCCTAAGTACAGCCTCATAGAGCTGCTTGTTTTTACAATAGGTATGGTTATGGAGTGGTTAAGGTTAGAGAAAGACAATGATTATGACAGAAAATATGGTTATGGTCAAGTGACTATAAATGCTTTGTTTTAGGTCAGGGCTAGGCTCATCATTTGAATTAGGGTAAGGTCATGAAGGTCTGTGATGAGACGCTAACTCCAGTCTCTTGCAAAAAAGGACCTCCACACTTTTACTATCCGCTCCCTACCTAAAGGGCATACCTACTTCCATTTGCATTTAATGTTGCCACCTGTAAATTGTCCAATATGAACACAATTCTTAGGATACTGTGCTGGATTTTTATACCTTTTTTTTCTATAGCTGACCTAGGGGGTTTTCTTTTAAAACATACTGTAACTTTTGATCTTTTATGCTCGTCACTCTACACTCTGTAGGCCTATCTGCAGGCCTAGCTGAGGTAAAGGGGCCTGGAATTGCTCACACACATACCTTACATGCACACACTGTAAATGGATTTATGCACAGTATTACAGAGCTAATAAGTCAGACAAAGCTCTACACCAGTGCACACGGCTGAACAAAGGGACTCACTTGAATGGGCTAATATTCAATCATTTCCTGCCATTTTGATAAGTTTGAAAAAACACTGCTGTAATAGCCTTTTCAACATATTTCTTCACACAGTTTGCACAAGCAATCTTTGGAATTAATAGAGTAACAGGCACAGCTGTTCCGTTATGCCTTTGTGGTTGGGCATCATACCAAACCTGCAAACATTATTTTTCACAATGACTTATACTTTCACTTTGGATAGTTTCTTTCAGTTTAAAAAACAAACAAAAAATACAATGTTATCGAAACCAACTTAAATAAATAGATTTTTTTGTGCAAATTGAAATGAAATGGTGTAATTCCAAAACTGGGAAAAACCCACAAATGACTCATTCACAGATATATAAACAAATGTCTGAGAATGATGTATAATGCCTTCCCTTTCCCAACATGGAGGTTTCCATTGTTTTTCTGATGTTTACTGAGACCTGAGACTTCCTCGATTAGGTGGTCTCGGTACGCTTTTAATCTAACTCTGGAGCGGTTCGTTGGTGGCGAGAACGTTATCCGACCTCGAACCACACCAACTACAGTATGTGTGCTCGCAAGTCTGAGCTAAATGGCTCTTGTCAAGCAGATCAGCAACCTGTAGCAGCTTGTAATGTTTCTTTCACAGAAATAGACTGCAGTCAAGCTCACCGTCCATCACTCGCATTTTTGTGGTCAAACCAGCCACTAAAGTTAGAGACAGACACCAGCACAGCAGAGCAAAGTCTCGGTGAGCAGAGCAGACGTAGTAAGGTCGCTCACGAAACAATGTCTGATTGAATGAAGTGAGCTGCCTGTGCTGCGTTGCGGATGCTTGATATTCCACCAGCTGTGCCACGGCGCGTCCCAGAAGCGTGCGTGAAGCGGCTATTGGCTCCACTCAGTTAAAGATACGCGCTAGGTCTATTTTCACGTGAGCTGCGGGCGTTTTGGACAGCTGGGCAGGAAGTGAAAAAGCGAGTATCCAGTCAATTTATCAAAAGACACCCCCAATATTGTATGTATGTCTCGTATATGTTTTTTTTTTAACATGCACAACAAAACAAAACATGCAAGAATTAAATCCCCCTTCAAATACCATGGATAGTGCCACTCGGCCAGGCATGCCAAAACACTTATTTATGAACTTCAATATTCAGTGAAAAATAATCTCAAAATAATATAGTGTCAACATAAAAGAGCCCTTTTAAGCCGGGAAGCGCGGCGATCGCTGATACAACAGAGCTTGTAACCGGCATCACGGAGCTCTATAACGGCTAAACACAACCAGAAACTGCTCAGATTTTATGGTTCTATGGTACCATAAAATCTGTTATAGCGCTTTACTTAGTTTAAAATACTTCTATTTTAGGTATATATTTTCCATTAGTGAAGTAGCATTCATCACTTTGAGGGGGGGATACATTTTGTCCCCATTGGAGATTAAAAGCAGAGGCAGGCAGGGATATATACTGTAGACCAGAAAGGGAAATCCACGCGCACCGACCCAATCACACCCTGGGTGTTGGTGTGGCCTACACTGCTTAATTTGTCTCAAAATAAGGAGAACTATATAAGGAATACAGGACAAAATATGTTGCTTATGTGTGTCAGGGTTCAGGAGATATTAATTTAAATATGACATGCTTTCTAAAGTTCTAACACCCTTACATTGTAGCAAATTTCACTGAGATGTAGTTTTTAGATGCTCTGCCGACAACCAAAAAAGGAGATAAGGCTTGCTGAATCTTTTACATCACTTCTTAAAACACGCTTAGTATAGACTTGCTTTTATGTGATGCCGTCTCTTTATCTTTTTATCCTTTCATCTTTTTATCGTCTTTCTCATTGTCTGCCTGTTATCTCCATTTTGTTTATTGAATCCTAATTTTATTTTGTCCTTTAGTGCTTCCCCATCTCTCTTTTTTCACTATCACTATGTTGTGCATTTATGGGTATGTGTATTTAATTGATATGTATATATTTATGTATTGATTAGTATGTGCTTTTTTTTCCACAGTCAAAGCACTTTGTAAACTATTGTTTTTAAAAGGTGCTATACAATATTATTATTATTATTATTATTATTATGAAAAAATACCCAAACAATTATTTGTCAAATTCCCAAAGTTTGGTTCTAATGACAAAAATGTAAAAATGCTTTTATTTTTTTTAAATTTGTTAAAATTAGTGCTTTAAAAAGAGCAAAAGTATCCCCATATAATGGCTTTCACACAATTTACAAATTATGCCTGGATGGAGCTCAATCCATTTTCATTTGTGCTCATATACGAAAACACCAAAGACGGTCTCAGATTGATTATTCCTTTTTTTCCTATTAAATTGAGGGACCAGCGGGGGACATGAGTCGAATGTACTGATGAAAAAAAAAAAAACATTCACATGTCTGACACTGATAACTAATGCTGCCAGAAATAACTTCTCAATGTCAGACCCATCATAGTCTTTGTGTTATCTTCATTGGCCTATGATGCAATCACCTTCTTCTTTGTGCTCTCAGGCTGATGAATTGGGTTGCCACTATAAGGGAAGCAGTGCAGCTATGACTACAGAAGGAAGCTGACATTTCAACAGCCCATATTCTTAATAGGGCTTCAACCCCAATATTACTGACAAGGATACAATGCACATTTTTGACTTGACATCCATGACAAAACATGTGGTAAGACAAATGAACGTTTGATATTGTTGCACAGCATATGTTCAGTGTTCTACAACCATAATAATGGATTAGCTCTTATATTGCATTTTTAATGCATACATTACATACCTAGGATTAAGTTGCAGTTGTTTTGCATTTAGCAGAATGCAAATGTGGACACTAGACTGAGCCAGATTAACTTTACTGGGGAACACATGAATAGCAGATACAAAAAGCAGAAGATAAAAACCCTCTATATAGACTATAGAGAGACTAACGGGCTGATGAAGTACAGCTGGTGAGGCAGGCAGCAGAGCACATGGCTGATACCACACTGTAAAAATACGCTCAGTTTTGTTTTTTTTGCCTCTAACGTCGCCTTCCAGGCAGCTAACCCTAACCTTAACCCTAAACATAACCATTGCCGCATTGCCTGGAAGGCGACTTTGGGGGCAAAAAACACCAAACACCTAAAAATACTTTCTCACAAGGGAAAGTCCTGCATCGAAAGTGTTACTTAAGTAAAGGTATCATCAGGAAAATGAACCTAAAGTATATAAAGTAAAAGTACTCAATGCAGAAAAACCCTCACAAAATTTATCAAAACAGTTCTGTCAATCAACTAAGTGTTTAATCGGCTAATCATTTCAGCTGTACTTGTAGGCCTGTATATTGTTGGGTAGTTTATTTTATAATAAAACATTGTATTTTAAAAACTACATGTGTTTTGTGTGCAAAAGTCTTAATTTGTAAAGTAACTAGTAACTTAAGCTGTCAGATTAATGTAGTGGAGTAAAAAGTACAATATTTCTATCTGAAATGTAGCAGAGCAGAAGTAGAAAGTGGCATGAAAAGAAAAGACTCAAGTAAAGTACAAGTACCTTAAATGTGTACTTAAGTACAGTACTTAGTTAAATTCCACCACTGGTTAACATAAAACTGATACTTAAGATACTACTATTAAACAAAGACCCCACCACCTTTTGAAAAAATTTTCCAGCAGTCCAGCACATTCTCACTCCCATCGTGTCAAAATGCGACGCTTGGTCAGGTGCCCTAGGCGTTTGTTATTGACGCAAAAAGTCTCCTTGGCGTCCTTGGCGTCACTTTTTGACGCTCTGGGTCGAGACGTACGTTTAACTGACATGTGGCACAAGAACGGGACAGTTAGGTTTATGAAAAGATTGTGCACTGAAAACATGTCTTATATTTTAGATTTTTCAAAGTAGCCACCCTTTGCTTTTTTTATTAATAAGGGAACAAATTCCACTAATTAACCCTGACAAAGCACACCTGTGAAGTGAAAACCATTTCAGGTGACTACCTCATGAAGCTCATTGAGAGAACACCAAGGGTTTGCAGAGTTATTAAAAAAAGCAAAGGGTGGCTACTTTGAAGAATCTAAAATATATGACATTTTTTCAGTTATTTCACACTTTTTTGTTAAGTACATAATTCCATATGTGTTCATTCATAGTTTTGATGCCTTCAGTGAGAATCTACAATGTAAATAGTCATGAAAATAAAGAAACACATTGAATGAGAAGGTGTGTCCAAACTTTTGGCCTGTACTGTAGCTAATGAGCTTTAATAGCTTCCTCTAGTTTTGACTCTCCGACCAATCAATGGTCGGCATTTTCAAAACTGCTGTTGGTCAACATCAACAGCACCATCAAAAAAATTCAAGACAATTTAGACGTACGTTCACATTTCTAGTGTGAAAAATACATAGCTGTTCTCAAAACCTGCTCTGAATTAGTATGTTGAATAGGGCTACAGACCAGGTTCACATAAAGGTTGGGAGGCCCAGCCATAATATGACGTATATGGAGAAGCAGGAGGAAGTTTTGGGTAAGAGGGAAGGACACGTACGAGACAGCACTGGGGGTCCTGGAGGAGACAGACAGAGCCACGGGGAAGACAAAGAACAAGACAGCACAGCCTCGCCAAAACCAAGCAGCCCGGGAGCTGCAGAAATGAACAATCTGGACATGCAGGGAGAGAAGGTACGCACGAGGAACAAGAAACTTCAAACTCAGTTAAATCATCAGGTTTAAGCAGAGCGTCAAGGTTTTAAATGTTGGGAAAAAGTTTGTCTCGGATTTTGTGTAAGAACTTGTGGTTATAGAATATAGAATTGCGACAATGCAATAGTTTCTTTACTTTAAAGTAAACTGAAATCACATTTACTCACCCCTTTTTGTGATAAATAAAATAACATCAAAATGTTTGATATCAACGTTTTATTTATTATTAAAGGTCCTATGATATGCTGCTTTTTGGATGCTTTTATATAGGCCTTAGTGGTCCCCTAATACTGTATCTGAAGTATCTTTTATATATAGGCCTTAGTGGTCCCCTAATACTGTATCTGAAGTCTCTTTTATATAAGCCTTAGTGGTCCCCTAATACTGTATCTGAAGTCTCTTTTATATAAGCCTTAGTGGTCCCCTAATACTGTATCTGAAGTCTCTTTTATATAGGCCTTAGTGGTCCCCTAATACTGTATCTGAAGTCTCTTTTATATAGACCTTAGTGGTCCCCTAATACTGTATCTGAAGTCTCTTTTATATAGGCCTTAGTGGTCCCCTAATACTGTATCTGAAGTCTCTTTTATATAGGCCTTAGTGGTCCCCTAATACTGTATCTGAAGTCTCTTTTATATAGGCCTTAGTGGTCCCCTAATACTGTATCTGAAGTCTCTTTTATATAGACCTTAGTGGTCCCCTAATACTGTATCTGAAGTCTCTTTTATATAGGCCTTAGTGGTCCCCTAATACTGTATCTGAAGTCTCTAGGCCTTAGTGGTCCCCTAATAGTATATCTGAAGTCTCTTTCCTGAAATTCAGCCTTGGTGCAGAATTACGGCCACTAGAGCCAGTCCCACAATGAGCTTTCCTTAGTATGTTCCAATACTGTGTCTGTAGCTTTAAATGCTATTGAGGAGGAGAGAGGTGGGGTAAGGTGGAGGGTGTGGGTGTGGGCTTGACCAGCTTGCAGCCACGGTTGTGGCTCTATTTCTTCATGGGCGGGCCAAATTCTCTGGGCAGCTGTGGGCGGCGGGCAAAGCAGAGAAAGGGGAGGTAACCGTTCCCCTTATGACTTCATATAGGGAAGATTCCAGATCGGCCCATCGGAGCTTTCATTTTCTCAAAGGCGGAGCAGGATACCCAGGGCTCGGTTTACACCTATCACCATTTCTAGCCACTGGGGGACCATAGGCAGGCTAGGGGAACTCATATTAATGTCAAAAAAACCTCTTAAAAAACCTCTTAAAGTGAAAAAGAAAAAAGATATTTGGGTAAATATCAGAAATACCCCTTGATTGACAGCAGCTGGCAGGCTGAAAGTGCCAGTGTTACACCATAGAGAATGACAGTTGACAGACAGAAAGACAGACAGCTGTGTGTCCAGTTATTATTATGCACCTATGGTGCTCATGTACAACTCTTTCTTCGGCTCGGGGTGTGTGCTCATATAGTGATATTCAAATAGTTTGTTGGCCAGTGAGGAAAATTATTTAGCTGTTTTCTATGAAATCATCAGCAACCATTCTTTGTAATGGTATTTACCTTAACAACTGTTCTTTTCTTATCAGTAGAATTATATGCAGAGTGTGTTTCAGAAACAACGGCGAAAAAAAAAAATTTACTAATCTGAATAACAGCATGTGATGTAACATCGCTGTTGAGTTGCTACAGTGAATGTAGACATCAATGCAGTTCACCAGGCAGGTCTGATGCCTCTGGGCATTTCTGGCCTGCGGTGAGTTTCAGCCTGGTACTTTGTAGGAATAATACTCTCTCGGTATTGGTGAGCATCCCTTTCATACATAATGTTTCCTCATGGTTGCTACAACACAAACAGAAATTGTGTGTATTCTAAATTATTGAAAAACAGTTCTAGCAAGTGACATTAATTTAGCTAACTAATGTGCCAAGATTGTCTTTGTTTTTATTGCTGTAATGATGTGCACAATTGAGTGGTGAGGGTATATTTCTTGCCAACAGAAAACAAATTGACCCAATTGTTACACATATCATTTTGTTTTCCAAGTTATCCTGGCATGTTCACATTATGGCCAGTAGCCAAATGGATGCTTGGAATTACTTAACGTTAGCTCTAGCATTTATTTTAGTTCACTGTTCTGTACTTAATTATGCTTTTGACATCTTTTTTTACCACTCTTGTGCTTTGGCTTACTCCAGTGTTTTGTGCACTGTAAGAGGTGTTTCGCTCACTGTGATCCATTCCAGAATTTCTTCATCTTTACATTTGGAAGGTTTCTTTTGTTTTGTATTCCACAAATAACCCTGGAGACCTAAACATAATCCAGGCAGGCCATCCAATTACATTTCCTCAGCAACATAATTTGGCAAAACCATTTAATAGTATCTGAATATGTTTTTAGAGACAGAGTTGCACGGCTATGATCAATAAGGACTACAGGAGTAAAGTTAAATCCACAACACAAGCTGAGCAACTTATTAATGGCTAGCATGTTCCAGCCTCTTGTTTGAATCACTGCCACCCCGATCTAGGTCTAGAAATGTAATTTGGCTTCTCACTCACATTCAAACCATTCCCAATGACAGCTGGAACCTAGATGTATGTCTGGCACCTGACTTCTATGCGTCAGTTACATCTGCCATTATTAACACCAAGCTGTTTTTTTATATATCCTGATGTAATCGAATATATATATATATATATATATATATATATATATATATATATATATATGTGTGTGTGTGTGTGTATAAAGGGTGAATTTACACAGTGCCAGCCCAAATGCCAACATACCCTTCTAGCTCCTGAAAAGATTATGCAAATGCTCTTTTGGCTTAGTGTACTGCATAAACTACTAAAATGAGTAAAAATATGGATAAAATATGTAGCTCATGTTGCCCCATGCCACCAGCAGCCTTGACAACTGTAGACATATGCACAACTCCACTGCCAGAGCCACTTTCCCTCAATCCCCCCAGGGCCCACAGCAAGTACACAAACGGAATCTTAGAACTGTTTTCTGTGCAAGGGTCAACCTAAATCAAGACAGTGTACAATGTATGGGCGGCACAGGCTACAAAAGGATCACAAAGTGATGCAAAACAACCACAAAATGTCACAAAAACAACATCGAAAATGATGCAGAATGAGCACAAAAAGATGCAAAAGGAGAACACAAGGACATAAAAGGAACACAAAGTGATGCAAAACCACAGAACGACTACAAATGACTGAAAGCAATACAACAGTGTTGTTTGTAATCGTTTTGTCTCTTTATAGTCCGGGTGTCTTGCTCCTATGTGGGAAGGGTGGTTTTGTCATTGGCTGTAGGATATTTGTAGTTACACACTGAAGCTATTTATTTACATTATTTCCTATTAGAATATTTAATATTGTTTATTTAGAAACAATGTATTAATTATTACACTCATTAAATATCACAGTATTGATATTGTACAGTCTATCATTGCCAAAAAACAGGACTTTAAATTAGAGTCTTAATAACATTAAGCATGACATTAATTTGAGTCTTAATAACATTAACATGTTTACTCATTTTACAAAATTGCCGACCCATCTTTGAATCTGTGCCCCAGTCTGCGACCCCTTCCCCCAAATTCAAAAAATGATAAGAGACATTATTAGCTAGTGACTTTGCTTGCTGCACTGGAATCCATGTGTTTTCACTTCACTTAGATTCACTTAGGCCTAACTTATGCTAACAAAATCATTTTGAATTGCAAATCTTTTCCAAACACCATAACTGATAGCAACTGACTGACGCATTTGCAGGGCCTATATTTTTAAGGATGTGGGTCCCGGAAGAGCACCCAGTAATTGTTTCAATATTTCAGTTGCATTAATTATCATTCTTGTGTGCATTCCATCTCTGTCATTTACTTGCTGAAATAGGATATAGTTGGATGGGGAAATTTTTCAGATCACCCACTGTACAGTGTCATCAACTCAGTCAAAGCTGCTACTACATCAATGTCATTGTTGTTTACTATTCTGCTGCATTGCGTCTCACTTACTTTCAGAGCTCTAGCCTGCAAGACTGATTTCACAACTTTAATATCAGAGCTGTACAACAGGCCAATGCTGTGTTTTATCAAATCCCTTAAACTTCACAAACAGTCCTCACATGTGGTTTCTGCCACAGAGGTCACAATTCCCAGTTTGACTGTGGAATCCATTTTAAACTGCAAAAAACAAACAAACAAAAAAACAATACCACACAGCATTGCTCATCCAGCATCCAGCATCCAGTTCTCTTTGGTGTGAAAAGGGAGCAGCAACATGCTTGATTGAGGCAGCATGGAAGATTGTCTCAAAAATGTACTCAAAGTTCTTTGTTGATCCTATCACATATCTGCAAAAAGGTCAGATCAATCACTGAAGCGGTGTCAAAGCTGAATTACTGGTTTTACCAACTACCGGTTAACAATCAAGCTTTGATTTCATGACAGCAGTTTTCCATGCTGCATTTCTGTTCAAGACAGAATATCTTAAGCATTTTGTCAAATACGTTGTTGCATGAAGGTTAATATAGGCTACTTTGTGCCCTGATTGAGAACAGTTGGTAAGCTGAGGACCGGATCTTTTTTTTAAGCTTTTAAAAGATTTCAACCAACCCGGTCTCCTAAAAATTACGTTCCCATACCATGAAAATGCATTCACACTTACATTTCGAGGGAATTGTATTTTCCATCAACCGGCGTACACTGTGAAGCAGTCGCTGTGTTTGAAACAAAACTACTTGGTTGGATTTATGCAACAAAAAAACTAACTTGGTTAGTTAGAAAAAGATGATGGTTTGGGTTAAAAGAAGTATGTTTGTTACGTGATTTAAGTTACGTACGTACAGTAGGTTACGTAAGTTACGTAAACAAGTCGACGTTGACTTTTGGTTTCACGTGGGACACCCAGAACTCCTCCCTACACAGACATTCACAGACTTTGACTTGAAACTTTCACAGACTTTGATTTGAAACATATTGTGGTGATACAGTATGTCGAAGACAAGCATTTACCGGGACAAAATTTTTTCCTCTGAACTACTTTAACTAATTGAGAATGCTTGTGAATTGTTTTGTTGTGTGGGAATGTAATTTTTAGGTCACACGACTGTTTTACTGACACTTGCCAGCCAATCAGAAACAAGTACATGGTATGGAGATGGCATGACTGTATAGAATCAGCCCCAATTGATATAGTCCTGGCTATGTGTATTTAAATGAAAAATGAATAAATAAAATACATAACTATTGTTACATTTGTCAGCCTTGGTCATATTTTAAATATAGATTTCTACTGAAAAGGGAAAAGCTACAGCGTCTTTTTGCAAAATGTTACACTTAGTTGTTTTCTGTAATCATAAATGCCCCCAAACCCCAAAGAGCATCTGCACAACTAAAACTATATCTCAATAGTAATTAAATATAAGATTCAAATACATTATGTAAAAGAATCTGTGCATGTATGGTTTATAGGCATTACAGTAGTCCTGAGGGACAGTGCCATTATACCAGCAAGTTCAATTGAAAAGATAATGGGACAATTAGTTCTCAGTTAATAAATGAGTTAATAAAGTACCAGACTGAGGCCTAATCATTGCTTTTCTCATTGCTGAAAATAGCTGAATAAAGTACAGATTCTTCCAGTACCTCAGAAATAAAACTATTTATGATACAATATTTAATAGTGTTAGTTAGCCTTAGTTGATTTGTAGGTGCTTTCAAGAGCAGAATCTCTTGTGTCGGAATATCTGATGCCCATCCACAGAGGGAAAGGCAAAATTGAGGCTACTCAGTTCCATAATTCAAAGGAAAAACTGTTTTTTTTTCTTTCTAATAAGATTCCCATTATGCTGAGGGGGGAAGCTGCTCTGCTGCTTTTCTACTATATCAGGCGCCATGAATCATTTTCTATTCTACCCAAGCAGAATCCTTTGAGCTGACTTCTGTGAGCTGGATCCAGCACTGGTTATTTGAAATAATGGGTAAATATCAATGGAAAAAGTAATATATACAATATATAATTAGTAAGTTACATAATTGGTGCATCTGTGAAAGTAAAAAAAGCACTACGTGACTTGTGGTTATAAGTCTTATTATACTGACTCAAGAAAACTTGCATTTAAAATCTGATTATCGAAACATTGAAATAGATTTTTATTTCATCTTTAAAGTCTATAAAACATATTATAAGCTTAGAGTTGTATGCATCAAACATCTTACACGAGACAATTGAAAGTTTCGTGCTCTCTATAACCTTAAATGTTGAATGAAAGTAACCTTATATCTGAGGTCTCAGCTTGGTTTTGTCAAGTCTCGGTAGAGACCTTTCCCAGGCCAGGGCAGCTCACATTTACCTTCTAATTTCAAGCTGTGCTTCACAGTTGTATTGTTGTATTGTATTTTCTGTCTCCCTGCTGTCTGCCAAGTCGCAAAGTTCATCTTGTATTTTCCTCTTTAGAAAAATACACAGAATGGATTCTGTCACAGCGAGTGCTGACTTAATTTTTCACACCGAGAGAATAGTCGGCAGCTCAAGGATGATAGCGCTAACAAGTGCCTGAGCTGTTGTTTAGCACGGCTATTCACGTACTTCTACATAATCTCAATGTAATTGTATTGGTGCAACAATTGCACTGCTCATTAATACTTTCCACAGTGTGTTTTAGATCTCTAGTGTTCAGGCTTTGGGGGACAACTCTGAAGAATGTTTCTGTCTTGCAGCTGTTATACCATCTCTGAGACACTAATTGCACCCATTTTCCCTGGACATGTTCCCATTGCTGTCTCCTCAGATAGAGGCGTGTTGTGTTTCTCTTTGGCCTAAGACAGATTATCTAGTGAAGGCATTGTTAGGGTGAAGGATGAGAGAAAAGAACACAGTGAGAGAGAGGACAAGAGACAGGAGAGAACGACACAAAATGGGGAACTGAGATAAATAGATTCTTCAAATCTTTAAAATTAGTGTCACAAACTGGATTCACAGTTGCTATTCCTAGTCCTAGCACTGCAGCTACTGATCATCTGTCGTTTTTGTCCAAACTTTACTTTTCAGCCTTGAAATGATGTGTACATCATGTTCCACATCAAAAACTATTAAACTAGAAGTTTAGTCCACATCAGCCAGATGGCATAAATATAACATGAATATAACAATATAATATACGTTCAGTCCTGTGCCAATAATTCTTGTACTATGTCATAAAATATTATTTTCCCTAGGAATTTTAGCTCAAAATGAAACCATAATCATTTTCCTTCTTCTGTGTAATATTAGGATTTTTGAAATACCAGTTAAATCCAATATTTTTTAATAGCTCATTTAGACATTCTAATAGTATTAGTTTTAGTATATTAGTATTAGTCGTTGTGGTAGTCTGCAGAATGTCCTGATGGATCTGCTTACAAAGTGCTTAACCTAGTTCCATTTGTTTTAATGCCTACAAACAGCGTGGGAGGGCATACTGAATGTTTGATGTGTTAAAGGCACAGTCTTTGCCTCAGATGTTAAGTCATGTCAATGAAGTAGGATTGTGTTTATATTTGCTTTGACATTGACTACGTTTACATGCACATAATATTCCGGATTTTGCCCTAATTCTGAAAAAGACGATATTCCAACTATAAGCTGTTTACATAGCTAATGAAAGTGAATATTCTACTAATATTCCCGTTTACATGTAGCCGTGCAAAATACAATTTTTTCAAAGTTTACCAGCGGTGGCGGACTTGCTTTACCATGTGAACACAGCATCCCCTTGCATTCCTTCAACCAGCTTCTTGAAAAGATTGGCGTGGCGATGTGTGCTCATATCCAAAAACCTGTTGATATCCAAGTCTTTGATAAAGTTTAAAAGTTGCTGTCTTTCTCCTTCTTATCGGGTCTGCAGCCTTGCAAACTGTTGGCTGGTTGGTTTGTGTACAGCAAACATAGCAACGCACAGAGCCGATAATAAGCCATAAACAGGCAAGAGGCCATAAACTGCATTAAAAATCCTGATTGAGACGCATAGTCCGAGTGCACTGTATACATGTCCAAAGAATGCCTCTAAAACCTGAATAATACCAGAATATCATACGTCTTAATCGAAAAATGCTATATTCGGAAATAGGCCTTATTCGGAATATCCAACCGGAATATGTTTACATGACCTGTATCAAATTCGGATTATTGTCATATTCTAAATAATAGTGGAATATCGGTGTGCATGTAAATGTACTCACTGTTTGACATGAATGGCAGTGTGGTATATTTGTTCTTTCACTTTCGTTATGTGCATGGCGCTTTGAAAAATAAGTTCTCATTCCCAGGGTGTCATGTGCCGATGCTTTGTCAGGGCCCTTGGCTTGAGCGTCTATATGAAATGCACTGCACTGCAGACCCAACCACAACAACATTAGACGGTCAAAGCAAGTGCTCCAGAAGTAGAGCAACAATGTCCATGTAGGGAGGAGTTATAGGTGGTGGATGGGTCCAACAACACAGGACTTTCACCCAGGAGGCCACAGTTTGTGTCCTGTGTAACTTTAGTTACATTACAAACATACTTATTTTAACAACACCCGTGATCTTTTCCTAACCACGACCAAGTGGTTTTGTTTCCTCAACCTAACCAAGTAGTTTAGGTTTGAATTTGTGTCCCCCACGTGTTCCTCTAGAACACTAGCCCCGCCAGGCTCTTAAGGTGTACTATACCTGCCAAGTCTGGCGCCCCACAGCATCTGTATCCTTTTGTTTGAGCTGATGGCCCATTAACGCCTCAACACTCTCCATCTCTATAGAACTGTGTTTCCAGAAGCAGCAAGGACATGCACAGCCCCCACACACCATACACCGCCAGATAGCTTATCTAAATGGTGGAACCCACACAAAACTTAACAGTGTAAAATGTGCTACTTTATATGCTATTTAAAAACCTATTTTCATGCAGGACATGCCAAGTTTTACAAAAGGTAAATATGTGTGTGTTTAAATGAGATATGGCTGGTCAAGGAAGGAAGAGTTAGAATTTAAAACCTAACTCTTCTGTACAATGTAATTCATCGATTAGTCCACCGTTATCTACCTCCTCTCGAGCAAATCTGGTCTCTCAGAATTCAGATTTAAATTATTCAGTGTGGTTAATTAGGAAATGTTTACCATCTGTAGATGATCTGAGGCTATGTGTGAGGTGGCCATGGCTAAATGCATGTGACATCATAGCACAAAAAAAAATAGTAAAAACAAGTGTTTGCTTTCATTTGGTCTGCATATTTGGCAGCTTTTCTTTCCACAACAGATACATCATGTGGGCTGAATCATGTGAAAGTGGAATATACTGTACAGTTAGTTGCATATTAGTAATGCAGTCCAAATCCCTCTCCATAAACCGCATAATGAGCTACTCTGAGTTCAGCTGAAACCAACCTCCTTTTTCTTGAGTCTGGATCATAACCTGCCACACTAATAATTCCGTGCAGCTTTTTTCTGCACTTTGCTTGCCGAGGTGTTTGACGATGTGATGAGCAAAAGTGTGGGAAGGCTGCCAGTCTTTTTGATGTCAGGGAGATGTCAGCGTGTGGAGGTGCATAGCAGAGCAGCATCTATATTCACAAAGGCTGCTTACTGTTTCGGGGCACAATGATGGAGCACCCCTCTTCAAATTTTGGGTTTCTTTCTGTTGTATCTTGCTTGAGGGCCACACTGTGCCACTTCCTCGCTGTTCATTACTGAACGTTAATAGGGTGGAGCTTTTGTTAGAGTGCATGAAAAACTATTATCTGGATTTTTTCTTACATTTCTTCTTGATTCAAGCCACATGGCTTGCTGTTAAACCAATTGCCCTCCTGGGAAAAAATAAAGTGAAGTTGAAAAGTTGTAAGGTAATAACTGGAACTGGGCCAACATTTTAACTGAGAGGCTAATGAGCAAATGAGATGCAGGTTAGGAGGTATTTGAGGGAAGGCCAGGCAACTGCAGAGCAGATGAGGGAGGTGGGAACAGGTGTGAAGGCGGGTGGAGCAGTACGGAGATGTGGAAAGGAAGAAAAGATCGAATGCAATGGAGGGGCCTGAGAAAAGGTTGAAAGTGGCTGGAGAGGAGGGACAGAGAGGCAATCTGTGACAGCAGACATTCCTATCATCAATCTTATATAGGGATAGTTAAAAAAGTAAGTCAAGCTGCAAGTTAAGAATGTTTTTTTATCTACAAAGCGTGAGATGGTGGTCTTGATGATTTTCCCTTTCACTAATATTAAAATTAAAGCAAAGTGTTAAAGATTGCAGTCCAGTAAGCATGTAAAGCTGAACACGACCAAAACATATGAATGTGGTTTGCTGGTGTTTTTCTGCATTTTTCACAAGAAGAGTCAATATTATTATACAATGTCCAATGAGTGCGGTGAATGACATTTGCATTGGATCAACCCATGTTTGGTGCAAACAGATGACGTATGCACTCTTCAAAGAATATCCCCCAAAGTTTCTCAGAGATGGCATCCCCTTAATCCCCCTTAAGTTAAGAGAAGTTGAAGATAACCTAGAATACAACTATATATATATATATATAAAATCACAGCTTTCCTCATAGGGACCAGAGTAAGAAAATCATCCAGAGGAGTTCTCTCAGGCAGATTTAGAAACTAGGCAAATTTATGACTAACAAAACTATATTTGCAGGTATCTAAATAAATTAGTTTTGGGAAGAGAGAACAGTTGCAAGAGCTGATGAAAAGATGCAAATATTTTATCAATATATGAATTCCTGAGTTGTTTGATTCCAAGATTTGACTATAAAAAATATGCTCCATCAGATAAAGAGGGTTGAAAAACATGTCCGAAATCAGTGGAGCTGTAGTACAAAAAGACTGTTAGCCAAAACAGCGATGGGGCAGTTGATGGGAGAGTGGACAAGAGATGTCAATGACACTGGTTCAGGAGAAGGACTCCATAGCCAGCCATGCAGAAGGAGGGTCAAATGTGTCACATCTAAACTAGTCGATATCCACGACCTTCCCCTTCCTATGTCCTTCTTTTCGGCCGGATGTCGTTTACCTTATGCTTTCTTTGTGTTAGAATTTTAAACTCCGGACGATTTATGAGGACTATGGTTAACTGCTCCTCAGATAGCTGCAGGGTAAATCCATATAGCTAGCTAGACTATCTGTCAAATCTGAGTTTTCTGTTGGACGACTAAAACAACTTTTGAATGTACACGTTCCTTCCCAAGGCTATTTTGCAGCGGCACTGGGGCGCCGTGCAGCGCATAGCGCCGCCCATGACATTAGACATCCATGAGGGAGGAAAATTGGTATGCACTGGAATAGATAGAAACTTGGGGAAGCTATTCATTTTCACATAGTTGATCCTCCCAGCCAGATTTAGTGGAAGCATTTTAGATGTGTGTGAATTTCCCACACCAGGAGTAATGTATATAGTTCTATTTTATAGTGATCCACTATCGGTTCAAAAAATGTTCTATGTTCTGTGAAAAATGTTCCATTAAAGAAAAGATAGAAAAAAATAAAATAAATATTTGTGTGTGCTGTAAAGTGGTTAGAAAAAAAGAAATCGGAATCGGCTAAAGTCGGAATCGGCTGGCCTAACTCAAAGAAAATCGGAAATCGGAATCGGCCTAGAAAGTTGTAATCGGTGCATCTCTAAAATTTAATGAACTCTGTTTTAGTAGGATTTGGAAAGTGATCCAATGCCAACGTGCTTAACTAAGACAACAAACATATCTGCTAAACACCATAATCTTAGAATTTTGAGCATGTTAGCATGGTGATGCTAGCATTCAGCTCACAGCACCGTTGAACTTAAGTACAGTCACTAGCATGGCTGTAACTCTCACACAGACCTGAGAAAAAACTTGAATCACAAAAAACATTTTCTAAAGTTGTTTTTTAGACCTCTGCTCAGTTACACTACATTAATCTCTTTAAAGCCAAAATGGCTTTTCCTCCTACTGTATGTCTGTGCTTTTGAAGAAACACGGTAGGGCGTATCACCATAAGGTGTCCCGTTTGCCTTGCTCCTGGCTGTGTCACTCCTTTGTGTATTCATTATAGTTTGAAATTCAGAACTTTCTTGTTCCCCTGCTGCCATTTGGACTCAGCTGAAATATTGCACAAATTGCAGTGCTTTAAAATGAGCCTTGCAGGGAGAAAGGGGTTAGTTTTTTTCTTCATGTCTGTCTGTTCTTTTGTCTGTACTGTAGATATTTTCTTTATATATTTCTGCCAGTTTATTTTATTTTTTTTATCACTGGTGTTGTGGCAATATGAGTAAAACTGAAGCTGAACACTGTCAGCTCTCTTCATTTATGATGCCGGGAATAAAACAACCCAAATATATTTTGATGTGAAAGCAACACATACATACACACAAGCACTTTTTGACTGGGTAATGTGTTCATGCTGAAAAAGTGGTAAAGTTAAAGGAATAGTTTGAAATTTTTGGGAAATGCAAAACATATATTATATTAGTATCTAGTACATACTATATAGTGAATTAAGCCGATGATACACTTTAACAGTTAACAACTGTTGTGAACATTGCTTATGTAATATGTGTGTGTTACTAGAGGATTTAAATAGACGGAACACCAGAAGCATATTTGTTACTTAGCAGCAATGACACATCGTACAGATGCAGTTATTTGCGGTCTTGTCACAACCCGATCCGTACCGGAAACTCGTTCAAGGTTCTATCCTCCTGACCAATGAGCTATCCTGATCCTAACCATTCAAGGTAAATGCCTAACCTCAACCATCTACACCCATGAATAGAACAAATCAGGTCTGGTACAGATCGAGCAGTCACAGTTCTATTAGCATTTCTTTAAAACTTTCGGCCATTGTTGACACTGCTGAAGTGCCTACTAACACTGTTACATCACCATACTGCTGCTACAGTGGCCTTGCAGTTTACAGTATGTGTGTTCATTTCTAAAGACGTGCACAAACAATGTTCCAAACGTTCCAGTATATTGCAAGGCAGCCATCACATAGGCAAAAGTAGTAAGTATATCTCTGGCTTAAGGCTTCAGAAAAGAGAAGAAAACTTCTCCAAAGTTCTCCAAATAAAACTGTGTATTGTTTGATTTGGTGAGGTGTTTTCTTTTCTAATCATTTGTCAGCACCTTCCATAAACTAGATTAGATTAGACTAAATACTTGCAAAATTATAAACCTTTTATAAGATGATACTTATATGAACGATTTGGGTTATATAACTAATTGGTTAAGTTTAGGTAACAGTCTTATTGTTAAAATAAACCAATGTTGACACAGAAAGTGAACAGCACAAGACAAGATTCTAAGTTGCTGTTTTGGGCCATTTGTTGTTTTTCTTGGTCTTAGAAAACTTAGATGTTGCATCCTATTGTGCTAAAATATCTTTTTTTCTACAGGGCAAAGTGGAATAATCCCCAAAGAATTGCTCATATCCAGATATAAAAACTGAGTAAACAGCACCCCTGTGGCTTTACAGAGATACACTTCTTGGAATAGGAAAGGCCAGAATCTTTGAGTAGAGACATTGTACTGCAGCCGCCCGGTGGTGTCGGTGGGGAGGTGGATGGGGGTGAAGTCCTTTAATGACAAGAGACTGAGTGTGAGTTTAAGCTGCGTTATAATAATTAGCTGCAGTCCAATGGTGACAGAAAAATGCTGAGCAAGTTGAGTCTCCCTGCTAGAACGTATGTTACTCACATTGATATATTGGTTCTGGAGTCATTTCATTTAATAGTGTCTAAGTCAGCTGTGAAATGTTTTCCAGTTGGCTTAAGAGCTAAACGTAAAAAAAGAAGAAGCTGCAAGTATAAAAATATAGTCTGGAAGTGGGCTGTGACTTCAGCTCTCTATAGACCATTTCACAGTTGTAAACATAGGCCCAATCCCAAAGTGAGCCCTGAGGACTAAAGACTAAGGACTCACAGACTTAATTGATCTCAGGTGCTAAGTGAGTGAGTGTGTGAGGCCACATGGGCTCAGATAGGTAGAAATGGGATCGGGACAACACTTCACGAGATCACATGTTACCTTGGCGACGTTTAATAACAAAGATGTTGCTGATACTTGCCGGTTTGGGAATTTGGGAAGTTTGTTGCTTTCCACACGGCCAAGGCCCAGGAGACGGCTACCTGATTCCAAACTCTTGTTTTACAAGCTGGACAACAGGTTGGTCCGTCCCGTGGTCGTGTGTCGTGCTGTTGTTTACCTTCGTAACTTCCGGATTTCCCTATCGTCTCCGCGGTAAATGTCACAACGCTTTGAACTGTGGGTAATTCCCTTTGGTGAAGTCTGCATCGATGCAGACTCACGGAAAGGGCTCGGTAAGTGTGTACTCAAACCCTCACGCCCTTTGAAATTCCACATTGGGACAACCCTAAGCCCTTACGAATTTTGCGAGAACGCGCACCAAAGTCCGTGAGTCTGTGAGTCTGGACTTTGGGATTGGGCCATATAAACATTCCAAAGCCACCTACACATGATAGGCTGCAAAACCGCTCTGAGCTGGCCGTTCCATTGATTTCCATTTCCATTTATTTCCATTGAACCCCTGGCGTCGCGCACTGCTCGGAAGTGCCGCTGTGCGCTTTGCTCAAAGTTCAAATTGTTTCAACTTTGACCTAGTTGCTATTTCAATTCCAATTCCAGAACGTTCCTGTGCTGCGCTTTGCCTCTCTGCTCTGCGCCCTACCTCGCTGTTTTGCCGCTTATCATGTGTAGGTGGCAAAAATGTGCCCAAGTTGATTTCCTGTTGCAGTGTATGTGAATGACATCATATGACAGGAAGTTAACAGAGACACAGGCCTTAGCCTAGCAAAGGAATTCCATGAAAAAGGTTGATTGAAAGTTCTCTGCATTAAAAACCCTCCTGCTGTGTTTCATTGATATTGCACTGAAATTCAAAACTTTTCAATATTTCGTCACAACTTATTATTGATAAGCAGAGGACCATATTTACCGGTCCTTTGTCTAGCAGTGACTATGTAAAGGTCCCTTCCCTCCCAGCTGTTCTAGTGGTTGCTAGTAATGTGCCCTTTTAGTTCATGGTCTCTTCCTGCTTGTGTTTGTACCCTGTTATCTATCTATGACTCATTGTCCTTTCTTGCCTTCTTGCTTTTGCAGACTCAAAAACAGTATTCCTTTGGCACTCCTTTTGAAAAAGTCAGTCTACTGATGCAAATATTTCAAAAGTAACCTATTTACCTTTTTAATCCACAACTAAGAAAAAGTTTATTCAAAGTTTACTTAAAAAATGGGGTTACTTGTTGTTCAAGATGTGCAAACAATACTTTAGATTTTAATGTATGTCTTGCATGTGTTCTCTTTTGTTGTATGATTATCCATCAAAATAGTGTGACTAGGACATAGCAATCAACTGTTTCAACTGTGTGGTGCTCATTACTTTGATGTGATTTGTCAACACACTGGATGACTCTCAGTATTAAAGGTTCTGTATCTAGAATTGCAAAGATCCAGGACTTACCCAAAAAATTTGAAAATCGACAACTTGTCAGTACCTCCCCCCTTTCTGCTAAAGCCCAAAACTGTCTCCTAAGTCCCTCCCCCCACAAGGGAGAATGAATGTGTGTGCATAAGAAGTGATTGACACGCAGTTGGACACCCCGGCCCTGATTGGTGCATCTGAATAGGGAGCTGTGGATTTTTGCAAATCGCACTACAGGCTGTAGCCGGATTTTTTTTAATTACCTGCTTCATGTAGTTCTACTTGAACTTAGGGTCAGTTTCAGCAAACATGACAGAAAGTTAGTTTTATTAGTCATACCTACTGCATCTTTAAGTAGGGTTGGGTACCGAAACGCGGTCCCAATAGGGCACCGGTTCAGACGTAAACGGTAGTAACGAGACCGACTTTTATTTTTTATTTTTTTTTCAGAAGCATCGCTGCACTGGACACTACGTTACCGTTAGCTAGTAGCTGTATTAAACACAATGGTTAAAATGCTGACAGCTTATGTTAAGCGGTGTAAAGTGTGGCTGTATTTCCCTGTAGAGGATTCCAACACTGGGACGTAACAGCTGCAGCTGCCGCTGTCGGAAAAAACAACACAGACGGTGCATTTACTTGAAACTCGCCAGCCTTGTGGTGCATTCCAGATGTCAAGTAACACATCTATCACAATGTTTTACAAAGTGTGAAAAAGAAATATGATGGAAAAACTTAAGATGGTAATCTGTTTTTAAATTTAAACATAGGCTACTTTTTACATCTCAGTTAAATGAAGTAAGTTATGTAACTATGAGGCATTTCACATTAAAAGCCATGATTGCTTTTAATGTGAAACATCAGAAATGCCTTAAACAAAGGAAATAGTTTTTGCTAGAGATGCCCTGAGCTTGAACTTGAGGAATGGCACCAGGGCTTATCCAGGCATGAAATAAACCTGATCAAATGCCGGTCCTTTCTTTACCTTAGTCTACTCTGTTTTTCCTCACTGTTCGCTGCACATGCAAGTGGGAATTAGAGTGTGTGAATGTGACAAATTATTTGGGCAAAACACACAGATTCACTAAACTCCTACGCTAACAAATCTGTTATCTTTCTAATTAGCAAAGGGAGTGTACAAAACTGTTTTTCAAAAGCTCAGTTTTCTAACATCTCTGAAAGAGTGTTTCTCTAGTAAAAAAGGTCAGCTGATTGTTTTATGTCATATTCAGGGGTCGCATACTCCCAGTTGAACTTGTATTCCTATCAGATCAATAATATAGCTTATGAACTTAATAGGTTTAAACCAGAACCATCAGTATTTGGATCACAAATTGAGCAGGTTACACTTGTTTTTTTCAGTCTGCCAGATAGAAATGAAATCTACATTTAGGTAAAATACAGTATTTTGGAATATTGGATTGAAAGCTTTAGTGCGTAACTTTCCTTAACATAACTGCGTCAAAAGGGACGCCAACAGTCCCAACCAAGTGCGTTTCGATAAAGTGCGATATATGACGCTAAAGGAGACTTTTAGCGTCAATAACAACGACAAAGGCACCTGACCAAACATCCGTATTTTACGAGACGGGAGCGAGAATCTTTTTTTTTTTTAATCCTCCTCATGGATGTATTAAGAGAACGGTCCTCCTTGGCTACAAGCAACTGTGTGGAGGTGGTGCGTGATCAGGCTTGTATCATGTGGACACGCCAACAGTTTTGCTGTCATTACTTAGAATTCCTCATGGGCCAACAGAAACTACACACTATAGCTTTAATTATATGTATAATCATACTCTGTATTGGCAGATACTAAATATATAAGGACTCCGATCCTTTAAATTGATTGATTGGAACATCAGTACTTTTTATAGTGTACTAGCCTTGGTCACATTATAGCTCACAATATCAAATACCATTGAAAAATATCCTTCATGCATTTGCAGGTAGCTGTACACATAAATGTCAAAGAAAGGCATAAATGCAATATATTTTTAAGAATATGTATACTAAAGACCTGTTATAATATTTCTCTTTTGAACAGACCGCACATATATACACACACACACACACACACACACACACACACACACACACACACACACACACACACACACACACACACACACACACACACACTCATTAACATTTATTCTAAGAATTCATATCAAGCGTTCTGAGTACTGAGTTTTGACTCAAAAAGAGTTTCCCTGGTGCAGGAATCAGTAAAGGCTGCTGTGTTCCAAATTGGAATTGAAATTTATCGAGAATGCTGATTTAAAAAACAAACAAAACAAAAACAGCATTTGCTTTATCATAAGCCAAAGCCCTCCAATAGCTCAGCACAGAGACTTCATTTTGGATCTTTCATTTATTATTAGGTTAATCATAGCTTCAGTTTCTCCTTTAAAATGGTTAGATTAAAAAGCAAAGCCAAGTTATTATCTGGGATTCTGGAGGAAATGCACATTCAATCAAGTGTGGAGAGACAGAAAAAAACAGTTTGATTGTAATTCTGTGTGTGGTAATGATACAGGCCTAATCAATATTCCAGTGCCACACTTTTTTGTTTGAGAGAGAAGTCCATTCAACTCTTTGTCATGAAGTTCCCTGGAGTTGGCCTGGAGCAATATTAATACCATGAATTAGAAATGAAAGGATGGCAGCAGGTGCCATCGAGCCGTTACATTTCATTTGAGTGGATGAACACTTAGTGACAGAAGTTGGCTATTGCTCCCTTGGTTGCAGCAATTACACTGTTCAACGGGCACACAATATATAATGAGGGAAACTTTGCCACATCTCTTTGTATGTGTCATCCTGATATATGCTTGCTGCAGAACAGTATTGTTACGCTCGAGAGGATTAACATGACATCCATATTAATGCAAAGCTTTCACATGCGGGATTGAGTCCAGTGCAAGATTTCAGATGAGTGATGTGAAATCACATTATCTAACGATAACAGACAGTGCTCACATTTACAATGCAAAGTATGTGGGTATCTCAGAACAGTACAATACCTAAGAGGGCTTTCTTGTCTGTGGTCATGTGCGAAAGACGTGCAGTGTTACAGAATCACAAATATATCCATAATCACAACATATAGTCAAATGTACTCATTATTATAGTATTACAGTTATGATACAACTTTTACGCATGATTATGTGAATTAAGAATGTTGTTTAAAGGGGTGACAGAATGCAAAACCGATTTTACCTTGGCATAGTTGAATAATGACAGTTTGGAGGGTAAATAGGACATATGTAGAAGCTCAAAATCCCATTGACACCTCTTTCCTCTGCAAATGTCACAATTTCAAACGAGCAAATCTCAACGAGCCACCGAGTTGACGTCAACTCGGTGGCTCCTTCTTATTTGGCTCTAGTCTCTACCTTTGTCACGCCCCAACATTTATATAGCCCACTGATCTGGGATCCGTTTGTCTTGTGAATCTAGGTCGCACAGATCTCAGAAATGTTATACATTGTTCGTCTGATATTTCATTACTAAATTCACTTCTGAGACTTTTTTATGGGAGAAATCAATTATGTGCAGTTTTTTACGAAAATTGATGGCTAATTGCAAATTTAGTACGACTGTTTCGGACTTCAGAAGCTCCACAGTATGACGTGGGAGAGGCCACAGCCTGCCCGGATCACTGGCTTGCTTCCCGGACTGCACACCTTCAGACCCCGCTGCGCGCTGGCTGGAGCTCTCTCAGGAGATACAGAATACTGGCCCAGAAATAAAGTGTTTAGAAGGAGTAGACATTGGACAATGGAGCGGGACATGTGGATCTAATGCAGCGGTGCAGTGGACTCGCCGGCGACGGTACACAGCACGATCAGTGTATAATTTGGTCCTTCGATTTTCATTTCATAAACAGGTATTAAAAAACAAAAAACGAATGATTTTCGTTTTAAAATACAATTTTTTTTTTCTTTTCATGGTCAAAAGGGGATGGGAGAAATTTTAAATATGTTTTTATCTTCATTTTCTATTTCTTATAACAAAAAATGTAATCATTGTACACGTAATGTTATCTTGATAGTTATGTAAAGTTAAACGCGATCACCCCCCCCCGAGGGCACGCGAACCGGTGACCGAATCTATTAACTCGGTAGGCCAACCAACCGACCGTCCGGTTGAACCGACTCCCGTAAAAGAGTCGGTTGTCCCATCACTACAAACCAGCTGAGTACTTGACTTTCAGTTCACGGCTGTAACGTCACTGTTACATTAACGTTACATTAACGTTATCGTTACAGCGGCAAAGTCTGTTCCTAGCAAACTTTCTGTTGCTGCTGTTAAGCTTGCTGATCTGGCAGAAAGTCACCGGTGGGTCGGGATCAGATCATGGGGATCAGACTGGTGCTGGCTCTAATGTTATAATGTTCGCTGCTGCCGCTGCAGCTAGCTAGCAGGGATGGTGGCTAGCACCATCCCTGTGACCTGGGTCCCCGGTTCGCTCTATGTTCGCTCCCCGATGCTGATTGACTCTGGTCCGTCTGCAGAGCTGGCGTTACCTGCTCTAGCTAAGCTGGGAATCAGACGAGTCTGCCGCACTGGTGTTTTATTCATATTTTCTTTTCTTTGCAGATAGCTTTGATGCACTGATGTCAGGCAGGCTTGCTAGTTGCTTTTAGTCTGAGTCTGTGAGATAACCATACTTCCTTTGAATATAACATGTAAATAAAAAGACAGAAATAAATAAAAGTCCCCTGAAATAAAAGTAAAACATATTATATACATATATTGAACTATAATGACTAATGCATATGTTTATATGTATTGCCTCATTTATGTATTTCATAGATATATTAATGTATATTTATGTAAAGATGTGCAAAAAAAGGATGATCTGTTGCTCAGGAAGTTAGTCTACGGTTTCCCTCAACTGCAGCCTGGGTCAAAGCAAAACTGGTAGGCTACACCAGTGCTACTCATGGATGTATAAAGAGAACGTGCTACTGCCTTGGAAATGCAACATCCGGTCTCAGAATATGAAAAAGCAATGGCATTTTTTCATTAATGTTTTCCAGTGATTACATTTTTTGTTATATGAAATACAAAATTTTCACATTCCCTTTTGACAATGAAAACAAAAAAACGCCTTGTATTTCAATTTCAAATGTTGTATTTTAAAACGAAAATCAAATAACCATTCGTTTTTTTTATATCTGTTAATGAAATGAAAATCGAATGACCAAAACACACTGACCAAGGTACGTTAATTTTTTTTTTTTTCAACATGGATCCTCGGGGAACACAGTGTCAAAAGCACAGGTGTGTGTGTGTGCGCGACACACTGGCGGATGAACAATCTAATGAAACTCTGTATCTAGTGCTTTGTACAGTAACATTAGTTGATGAGTTTATGTCTCCGGCCGAAATGAAGTTTGAAGCCAGCGGCTGCCGGGCGTGTCTGGACATTTCTGTAGTTTTTAACGTTACAGTGTGAAAGCGCAGCTGGCGCTGAGAAAAAAAGGGATTGTGTGTGTGTGTGTCTGTGTGTGTGTGTGCGTGCGCAGCACTGTGTGTGTGTGTGTGCAGCGCTGTCTGTGTGTGTGTGTGCGCAGTGCCGTCTGTGTGTGTGTGTGTGTGTGCTGCACTGTCTGTGTGCCTGTGTGATTGTGTGTGTGTGTGTGTGTGTGTGTGTGTGTGTGTGCGCGTGCGTGCGCAGCGCTTTCTATTTGTGCCTGTGTGTGTGTGTGTGTGTGCGTGCAACCAATCAGCGCGCAGCTTATCTAAATATTCATGAGCAAACCATATAAGGCAGAAAACATGTTGTTCATTCTAAGGCCAATTTATAGGTCTTTATTATATATAAATATATAATAAAATAGCACTCTGGCCATTTTCAGCCCAACCAATGTTAGATACCCTATTAGGAGACCTTAAGGAACAGTGTGAAATACCCTATATAATCATTATCTCACCCCTTTAAGGGCCAAATAGTGTTTTTGTATCTAAAATCCTTTTATGGCATATATGTAATCATATATTATGTATCTATATAGTGTTAATTTCGTCAGACGAGACGAGACTAAATATGTTCGTCAACGACCTTTTTTTCCATGACTAAGACGAGACGATGACGAGACTGCGCAAATGTCCAAACACGCAGACTAAGACTAAATTAACATGCATTATTGTTGACGAAAAAAGACGAGACTAAAATGTTTTGCATAAAATAAAAACTAAGATAAAATCTCTCTTCATTTTCGTCTACAATCGTCTCTACTTTTTCATCATGAGATAGAATATTCAGCTGTTACTGAGACCCGGTGCTACGGCACCGACAGGTGCCCTAACGACCGTTATCTACCAGACCGAATAGCAACGCAGATTTTGGTGCCACTTAAATGCCTGCGCTTCTCTCTGATGCTCCTAAACGGACGTTAGAGGCAACTGAAACATCGCTGCACGGAGCGCTAGTTAACAATATACCTGGCAGCAGGTAACGTTAGCATACCGTTAGCTAGCAGTTGGAGTAAGCACGGTTAAAATCATTGACATATATAAAAGGGTTACAATGCTGACAGCTAAACGGTGTAAAGGTTTGTCTCTATTTCACTGTGTAGGATTCCAACACGAGACGTACGACAGTCTGCAGCTGCCGTTGTCTGAAAAACAACACATATGTTGCGTTCACTTGAAATACGCCTCGCCAGTTTCGTGCTGCATTTATTTTATTGTAAAATATACTTTTCCCATGCATTGGTTGTTTTTGTCGTTTACTGGTGAAATAAGGAAGAGGCTCAATATTTATATAACTTTATATCATTTATTTATTTTTATAACTATTTGACTGAAATGGTTATCAGAAATAATTTATTTAAAAAAAGACAAATGTTTTGACTAAAACTTGACTAAAATGGCGAGACTTTTAGTCGACTAAAACTTGACTAAGATACCTTGAGTTCTCTTTTGACTAAAACTAGACTAAAATGACGAGCCTTTTAGTCGACTAAAACTTGACTAACAAAAATGTTTGGCACAAGACTAAGACTAAGACTAAATTAAAAATAGGTGACAAAATTAACACTATATCTATATTTATGTATTATCATTATAATGATCTGTTATTTATGTAAGGGATCATTTCCAATGAGGAAGAAGCATCCAGTTATGCAGTCTGTTACAAGAAATTATTGGACACCTGCCAGCTTCGATGATATACTGTAGTCATGTATGTAGTGTGTCCTATTATGTCATCTGTGAAGCTTAGTACTATAATTAAATCATTGTGTATGTTGCCGTATTATCTTGGTTTGGCATTTTTGGTGAACTTTTTTATTTTAACGGTTTTAATTTTGGTGTCATTCTTAATTACTTTGAATGGTTTCATTAGTTTACCGTAATGTATTGATGGTCCTCTATGATAGACTAAAAAGACTAGGGATTATCAGAAGAATCTGGACTTAACTGTATGTGCAACTTTTCAGCTGCCATCTGCGGTCGCGTGTTACAGGCACACGTTCAAAATGGCCACTGTGCGGCTGTATCACGGTGTTTAATAGAATGCTCATACATATATATATCGTTTTGGGACTCATTGAAAATCAACATATTCTGTCCTTTAAGTATGATGTGGGATGATGTGTTGGCTTTTCCATTATGTTTGTCAGTCTACACACAGTACAGAGTTACTTTAGTTGTCACAACTACTGATGAGTAGTTTGTACACTCTAGCAACCTTCAACAAAATTGCTTAAAATCAGCTAACCAATCAATAGACATTCTCAGAAAATTAACTCCTTTATATGAGCATTCTTTGAGTTTGATAGACTTGCAGATGCAGGCTCACGTCTTTAGAAAATAGTTGCTGCATTTTTGAAGTGCTACCAGTGATCTTGAATACAAGAATGGCTTCTGGGATATTGGCAATATGTTTTTCTTCACTATAGTGTTTACATACATTTTTATAATGCGAGCAGATAGCATGTAAATCAATAGAGCTGTGTAGGCAAAACGAATTTGCAGGTCACTGCTTTGTGCTCAGGATGTTTTTGCAGGTCTCAGTACAATACCAAGTTTTAAAATTAAGGTCAAGATGAGACAAAAAAGTTCCTTGAAACCTGCTGTCATACATCCTACATTGAGGAGGGTTTTGCAATGATGAAAAATATAAATATGGGAGAGATGGTTGTCAAAGCATGGTCAAGTCAGGTATAGCAGATGAGAGTAACAGGTTTCATCTTAGGGCTTGTAGTTATGTAGCTTGTCTATTGTTATCTTAACTTTCTGGCAGGGAAATGGACCTGCAAGCCCTTTTTCATTTTATTTTACTGTTATGCAGGAGGTTTGCATTTTCTTCAATTGCCCTACAACATTGTTATAATTACAATGCTGATGTATTTACCTCCAGAGGAAAATGTTTTTTTTGTCAGCAATGGTACATGATAATTATTTATAGGTATCAATATCTCAATTTACTACACACTATAGAGCAAACTGTTGTGTTTATTATGTAGGGAATAGTTAAGGAGAGAACAAGGGAGAGCTTTTTGGCAAAGCCAATGTTATGATCAGCATAGTATTTACATTACAGTTCTTTTAGATCAGACCAAGGAAAGGCCACCATCTGGCCCATCTGTGTGGCCACCATCTGGACACCTGTACAGCCTGCATCATCACTCTGCTGTCAGGTAAAGTCCTGGTCTGGGCCATGCCTGTTCGGGAGCAGCCAGCTCACCTGTGTGTTAATTACTCCTTGTTTACAGCCGAGGCGATGAAGGTCTCTGATCATCCAGTCTCTGTGAGAGACATGACTGAACAATTTGGCCAACGTGTTTGTGGTGTGGCCGATTAAGGTGTTCACACATTAGCTACAGAGGGGGGCTGGAATGAGGAATCCGCCTTTCTACGCGGTTCAACAACACCAATAAAATGGGTTTACCTCTCAATTTGATCAGGATTCTTTTAGTGCTGTGGCCATCTGCATCGACAGTTGCCTTAAATGGTAAGAAGTAGGGGCACCCGGATAGCTCAGTTGGTAGAGCAGGCCCCCATATATAGAGGTTTACTCCTCGACACAGCGGGCCTGGTTTTGACTACGACGTGCGGCCCTTTGCTGCATGTCATTCCCCCTTTCACTTCAGCTGCCCTGTCATTAAAGGCCTAAAAATGCCCAAAAAATAAATAAAAAATGGTAAGAAATAGTCTTCACTCCCTAGACACACCATTGCTGTGAGTTCTACCTATGTTTCAGCTGCTCTCCTCATCTAGTTTTCTTGCCCTTTGCTCCATCAGAGACACTGAGAAATACAGCACAACATTGGACCCCTAGAGAACAACTGTTCCAGAATGTGCTTGTAATGTTGTCATTTAGTGCGTTTTCACACCTGCCTTGTTTAGTTCGGTCAAATCGAACCCTGGAGTTTTTACCCCCTTTGTGTGGTTGGTTTCGGCAGATGTGAATGTAGCAATCACACTCGGGTACGGACCAAAACAACCGGACCGAGACCACCTCCTTAAGGCTCTGGTACACTTTGGTACATTTTGTTTGTGGTGAGAACGTGATCCAACCCAACTACGAGGTGTACACCGCAAGTTTAAACTAAACGGCTCCTATAGTTAGGTGTGCTTTGCAATCTGCGATGCAGCAAGGCATGCAAACTGTAGCTGCTTGCAATGTTTCTCTCACACATATTTATATACACTCACCTAAAGGATTATTAGGAACACCATACTAATACCGTGTTTGACGCTATCCTATCCATATGGGCCAACATTTCTAAAGAATACTTCCAGCCCCTTGTTGAATCAATGACACAAAGAATTAAGGAAGTTCTGAAGGCAAAAGGAATCCCCCCCACCACCACCAGCCTGCCCAGTGGTAACAAGGCATGACGGATCAATGTTCTCATTCTGTTTACGCCAAATTCGGACTCTAACATCTGAATGTCTCAACAGAAATCGAGACTCATCAGACCAGGCAACATTTTTCCAGTCTTCAACTGTCCAATTTTGGTGTGCTCATGCAAATTGTAGCCTCATTTTCCTATGATTAGTGGAGATGAGTGGTACCCAGTGGGGTCTTCTGCTGGTGTAGCCCATCCGCCTCAAGGTTGTGCGTGTTGTGGCTTCACAAATGCTTTGCTGCATACCTTGGATGTAACGAGTGGTTATTTGAGTCAAAGTTGATCTTCTATCAGCTTGAGTCACTCGGCCCATTCTCCTCTGACCTCTAGCATCAACAAGGCATTTTCGCCCTCCAGGACTGCTGCATACTGGATGTTTTTCCTTTTTCAGACCATTCTTTGTGCACCCTAGAAATGGTTGTGTGTGAAAATCCCAGTAACTGAGCAGATTGTGAAATACTCAGACCAGCCCGTCTGGCACCAACAACCATGCCACGCTCAAAGTTGCTTAGATCACCTTTCTTTCCCATTCTGACATTCAGTTTGGAGTTCAGGAGATTGTCTAGACCTGGACAACACCCCTAAATGCATTTAAGCAGTTGCCATGTGATTGGTTGATTAGATCATTTCATTAACGTGAAATTTAACAGGTGTTCCTAATATTCCTTTAGGTGAGTGTATATACCGCGGTCAAGCTCGCCCCTACTGGCATCTCCGAACTGAAACCAGCCGACGCTAAAGTTTGAGACAGACGCCGGCAGTAGTGATGGTCAAATGAAGCTTCGCGAACCACTGTCTTTATTTTCTGAGCTCACTAGATGGCGCTCTCTGTTCAACAAAGGGTTGAAAACACACTGAATTACCATTCCTTTAACCTTTGTCTTTGACAACAGAGCCATCTATAGGAAAATAAAGACATGGTTAATCATACCACTCAATCTAAGTTCAACATGGTTCAAATCTAGAGTGTCACAAATTTTAAAGTCATGTTTTGATTTCCTTCTGTTTTTAATTTTACCAGAGGTGAAAGAAGTACTCAGATCCTCAATTTATAAGCTTAATAGAAAATAAAATGTAATCTGTAACCATGCAAAACATTTTGTTTTAAGGTGATCATATGTTTTATATGTAAAATCAAAGTAACTAGTATATCAAGCTGTTAAATTGATGTATCTGAGTACAAAGGTTTCCCTCTGAATTGTTATTGAGTAGAAGTGTAAATTTGCATGAGTTGGAAATACTAAAGTTAAGTACAAAAAACTCAAAAATGTTAATAAGTAGTGTGCTTGAGTAGACACTCTTTCCACCATTGGTTTCATGTTAAATGTTGTTGTCAAAGGTGAAGCTACTGTGGACAATATTATGAGCAACCACTCCAGGCAAATTATATGTTGTCTTTCCTAAGCCTAAATTAGTGCACAAGCATTTCCATACCAACACACATAAGTGAATCTTTACTTGTTTTATTGTATTTCTGAATGTTCTCTAATGTATGTAAAGGTCTAATCTTGCAACAGCATTGAATAGAAAACTCCGGTTTTACCATGACATTGCATTTTTCACATATCTCTTCTTAGGGTTCATGAATGGCATTCACTGTAAGTGGCTGGCTCTAGCACTCAGTCACCACAATTTTCTTACAGTCACTCTAAAAACTTTGATTACATGAAATTATTTTAGAAGACACTTTCTGTACAAGCAAGGGTAATTACTCAGTTATGATTTCAATCTATCTGCAGAGTCTCTTTCTCAAGAGGTACTTTTGGGACTAAGGTAAACTAACTGTTAATTGTGATGAGCATTGCCAATGCGCTGCATAGAAAAGAGATGCCAGTGTAAGTCTGATATGTCCAGGTCATTTAGGCTGCAGCCCTTTTAAACACAGCTACATTATGCAGGGATCATGATGTGAACTTTGGATCAAACTTGCTTGTTTAATGTGAAAATAGACTGAATTCCGGTCACCTTCAGCCTGTTTTCTAACCTCCTCTCTATACTGTTGGAGGGGCAGATTAATTAGAAATAGGCTTAAGCCTTGAGGAGATGAATGCTCTGCTGGACAGATGCTGTTTGAACAGCAAACCAGTCTTAGGATATAAAATAAACATAAAAAATTGGACTGATTTGAAATAAAGGACATATGGGTCATGGAAGTGCTCCTATGCGAATATAATAATCCAACTTTATCTTGGGTATGAGTAGTGGTAACCAAACTTGTTCACAGTATCTGTTTTAACATGGTATTTTTATCATAAGCAGTGTTGATTTGTCAAGACATATTTTATATACTTATTTTTTCATACAGTATCAATAATCTTCTTTGTTATATTTGTTCTGATGATTTATGAGGATGTTGTTTTACATATAAATGAGTCTTTAACACTGTAAATGCATCTCATGAGAGTGCCTGGCAATGTTGGTCCTTGGGTTTGCTTAATTCAGATTGCTTTGGTTTAGTTAGGTGTATGTATTTATAGTACAGTCAAAATTAGCTTTTATTTTCACAACATATAATTGAGTTTGATGACATAAACTGAAGGTATTCCTGCTTTACACACATGTTCAATATTATTACACAATGAGTACTGTAAAGCCGTCTACATAAAGCTGTCTGACATTAAAGGTCCCATGGCATGAAAATTTCACTTTATGAGGTTTTTTAACATTAATATGCATTACCCCAGCCTGCCTATGGTCCCCTAGTGGCTAGAAATGGTGATAGGTGTAAACTGAGCCCTGGGTATCCTGCTCTGCCTTTGAGAAAATGAATGCTCAGATGGCTCTGGAATCTTGCTCCTTATGAGGTCAAGATGAGGTCAAGATTGTGTCTCCTCAATAGCTACAGACACCGAAATGGCACATACTAAGGAAAGCTCATTGCCTCTAGTGGCTGTAATTCTGCACCAAGGCTGAATTTCGGGAAAGAGACTTCAGATACAGTATTAGGGGACCACTGAGGTCGATATAAAAGCATCCAAAGAGCACCATGTCATGGGACCTTTAAAATTTTGTGCCATTGTGCTGGTAATAACCAGCAAAGTCCTTTGTGTATGGGTGCCACGGTCATGCTTTAAGCATTCATCAAATATGTACAATTATGAGCCATCCTTTTTTTCTATCTTTTTGCAAAGCTTGTGGGAGTTCTCTTCATTTTGCTGACTCAAAATATTATGAACGTGAATGTGCTGAAAACTATTTTTGAAATAAATATTAAATGTATTTATATTTTGTGCATTTTTGTGGTCCCATTTGGTTATGTATATAAGACATTTTTTATTATTATTAACAAAGAAAACATTGTTCAAACAGGTGGGCATTGAACAACACATTCTGCATAAGGATGCATGTAATAGGCATTTGCAACGTCTTCCACAAGTCTGCAACGTCACAGCATAAACATACACGCCACGTGGCACTTTCTAAAGCCACTTGGCCTGTTATCGCAAGGCTACGTGTTATCGCGAGGCTATGGATTTGACAGTTGGGATTAGGAAAACAAGAACAGGGTTGTGTTTACCCATCCTCCACCCCGGCTAACCTCCCTATGTGGATTTTCGCCCTTTCATACCACTCACTACGCCGTAAATTCACACGCAATCGCAAGGTAATGTAAGTCAATGGAGGCCAAACGGCATTGATAAACACGCTAAAAAACGAGTATGCGTCTTGGTACCATGCCAATAATGGCATACTAATTGGCGTGTTATACATACGCCACTTCATGAGATCAGTCTGGCATTAGACACAAGTCCAATCATTGTACTTATCAGTTGTACAGTAATGTTAAAGAAGCCAAGAAGGAGTCTTCAACATTTTTTAGGCCAAGGACCCCTTAGCTGAAAGAAAGCCGGAGAAGGGACCCCCTACTACATACAGTATATTGTATAAAATTTAGTTGCATATTTAACTTGGCCGACAAAAATGTGTAGGTCGGCCTAAAGCCTAACACATGTTAGATGTAAAATGTTAAGGATTTCCAATTGTGGGAGACTGAGCATTGTTGACTATAGCTGTCATACTATATTAAAGAAATTATCCATAATGATCACATACAAATACTAGGTATAATGCAGGTAGGTAGTGGTGGAAAGTAACTACATTTACTAAAATATGGGTACAATTTTGAGTATTGCTAATTCATTCTACTTTCTACTTACTACGTTTCAGAGGAAAATATTGTACTTTTGACCCCACTACATGTGTTTGAAAAACATAAGTACTGGTTACTTTGCCGATTAAGATTTTACATTAAAACGTGTTATTTAAAAAAAAAAAAAATGCATTTTTAAAGAATAAACCAGCGCTTCCCAAACTTTTAGCTTGTGACCACTTACAAGAAGGCTGTGTCTACTCGAGGCTTCTTGTCACCTCACATGTCTGTGAGTTGTTTTGCTTTTCTTCTTTTCTACACCATTAACCATTTTTTATTTAAAAATATGTAAGTGACAGTAGTTAAAACTAGCTACAACAACAAAATGCTGTTCATGTAGCAATGCATCAGTATTAATAACCTTACAATGTATTTCATGTAATATATATATATATATATATATATATATATATATATATATATATGTAGTAGAGGCTTTTTCTTTCTGTAAAACAAGTACTTTTATTTTTGATACTGAGCATATTTAAGTGATTATACTTCTGAACTTTTACTTCAGAAGTATTGTGACTGTTTTTACTTGTAATGGATTATTTTCCTATTGATGTGTTGGTATTTTTACTTAAGTAAATGATCTAAGTATTCTTCCACCACTGCAGTTTTGCAAGATTGTTTTCTTCAAAGAAATGAAGCCTGAGAATAATATGTTGTGTATTGATTTCAGATTGAAATGAGAGCCATTATTTAGGAGACACAAACAAGGACAACTGACAAACTTTAAGACAAGGGGTTTATATTGAGAAATATTACTACTGCTGCACATAAAACCAGGCAGGACCTAAGGCAGACAGGGTACAAAAATCAATTGTGTCTGTTAAAGGCATCTTTTGCTATGTTTTAGCTAAATGAATTTCCTTTTGGTCAGATGATAGATATAGGCATTGTTTAACACTGTTTGTTTGTTTAACCCTTTGGCTACTGAATGATGAAAGATGGCAAAGCTCTGGAGTGTCACAGTCGCTCTCAACGGGCTCATTACAATTTCTTGGCTAGTTGTTGTCCACAGGGAACTGTATTAGTGCCCTCGTAATTAAAACAATAGATAATCCCCAGGCACAACACTTTGGTAACACACATTAGTTGTAATAAATTGTGTCATTAGCATCTGTTTTGTATTTTAAATGAGTCTCATTTACTGCACTCCTACGGGATTGTGTCCATATGTAAGACCACACTGAAAAACAGTTTTTGTTGTTCACTGACTATACAGTTATGAGTACTGAGAGGCCATGCCAGCAGAATATCTAATTAGATGTAATTTTGCTTAGGAGCTTATCAAAGCCCGCTCTGTGCCACAGCCTCCTCGCTCAGGAATGAATGACATCAGGACATTAAAGTAGTATGCCTGATTGCACTGCTGGATCTTGCTCTGACTGTTTGTTTTGCCTTCTGTAGAAAGGTATCCTGACTGCGATAAGTCATCTGAGGGTGGTCTGCCTCTGATAATCGTTCTGTCGTCCGTTAGACAAACCGTGACCTCCCTTGCTTGTGTTTTATCCAGCAGTTTAATGAGTTCCAGCTATCTAGACTGCACAGAATGAAAGCAATTCCAAAAAGAGGGGGGACTTGACGTAGGGGGAAATTGACTTGAACATGTGTATGATATCAGAACCAGAGTGTGTGTGGTTTTCTTTTTACTTTACTCTGAACTGCCTAACACACACACACACACACACACACACACACACACACACACACACACACACACACACACACACACACACACACACACTACAGTTTCTATCAACACACACACACACACACACACACACACACACACACACACACACACACACACACACACACACACACACACACACACACATATGATTGTGCATAGGTTCATTTGGTGGCTACAAATTAAGAAGCAACAAAGTAATAACAGGGCAATGGTGTTACTATCGTTAGTTTGATAAGGGTATAATTGCAAAATTCAAACCCATTCATTTAATAAGTATATGGCTTTTAATCAAGCAACTGGCAAATGTGTTTTACGACAGAGTCAAGTGAGCACTTCTTACACTAGTTTGTATTATTGTGTCAATAAGCCAAATTAAGCCTCGAGTCACTGGCTTCTCCTGATGATACCATGGAATCAGCTTAGCCTTCTCATCTGTTCAGTTGTACCTGCCCACTTTTATTCTGAAATCTTTTCGATTAGTTGGTCAGTGCATATCTGACAAAACATACTACTGTGTCATTGTGCATACACGCTGTGTGGTTGGAAAAAGGCTTAGCATGAATGTTAGGGTCCTGTTTCATGATCATTGCTTTGCAGTTATAGTAAATTATTCAGAATATGATAAAGAAACAGGCGGAAATTGAATGTTATTTACAGTACATTCATTGAATATGTCCTGGTGTTTTCTCTCGCATATACAAAATGGTAAAATTGCTATGTTTTCATTTTAGATGAAAGGCAACAAGCAAGTCTTATGAACCATATCATCTTGTGAGATGAGGATAAGAAAACAGTCTCTTAAACCATTTCCAATTTTTGAATGTATGCATGTGTGCCATATTAAGGTAAATGGACTTGTGGTTTGGCAGTTGTGAACAAACCAGAGTTAGCAACAGTATGTTCGTGAGGTAAACACATTACTTTAGTTGTATAGGAATTAGGGATGTCCCGATCCTGATCGCATTGGATCGGAGCCAATATTGGCATTTTTTTTAACTGATCGGGGATCGGCATTCACTCCAAAGACCTTACTCCGATCATTTACATCAGCTTGTAGTGATCGTCACCTTTAACAATGCGCCCTGTGCCACATACACACACCCAGACTGCCTGGATGCCGGCACTTTCAAACCAAGATGCCGCGCGGCCACTCACCAGTGTCTGTCCTGAGAGTGTCTCATAGCTTGCCAGCCCTTGTCAACGGGTAAACAAATTTAGTCTTTGTTAGTAATCCGTTTTACACAGGGGGATAACTCCAATCCTCCAAACGTCTATCTTGATTCCACCAGGAAACCATGCATACAGGCTGTTATTCCCTGAAGATGACATCAGACTTAAACACGAAAAGAAAATCAAAGATTGACTATTAAGCACAAGAGGCGTCACTAAGTTTAGTTTTATCAAAGATTGACTATTAAGCGGAAGAGGGTCTACTAACTTTAGTTTACTTTTTAGTTACTTTGTTTACATAGTTTTTTTGTAAACCAAAAAATGGTGTGCACCTTTAAAATCTGAGCAAATACAAGTATCGGATCGTGACTTAGTATCGGCAGATATCCAATATTTAATAAATTGGAAAATAATCCAATATTTAATAAATTGGAAAAAAAAATGATCGGGACATCCCTAATAGGAATACATTTGTTGATCCCCTGCCTATTTATTTAGCGCGATCATCAATTTGTCCAAAACTTTGCTTTATTATTTTGCATTGCGACGTTCGAAACTAATACAATTCCCATTAGCCTCTGCTACACTTTTGTGTTCAGTGCTCATTAGCAAATGTTAGCATGCTACAAAATCTAACATGGTAAACTAAGATCTTGACATGATCTGCTTAACATCAGCAGTGTAACATTTACATTGTGAGTGCAAATGTGTGGACGTAGGCATTTACCTTAAAGCACTGCTGTGCCTAAGTACAGCCTCACATAGCTTAGTATGGCTGTGGACTCTTAATTAAAAGGGGAGTAGCTTATTCTGTCAGGCAGGAAATATACATCAGGTTGGCATATTCCGTCTGTAAATGTGGTGAAGAGGAGGGTAGCTCATTCCGTCAGGCAAGAAATATCTATCAGAATGGCCTGTCCCCTCTGTAAATGTGGTTAAAAGTAGGATAGCTCATTCTGTCAGGCAGAACATATCAGAATTGCCTACTGCCTCGATAAATGTGGTTAAAAGAAGGATAGCTCATTCTGTCACGCAGGAAATGTCTATCAGGATGGCCTACTCCTACTGTAAATGTGGTTAAAGCATAGCTTTATTCTGTCATACATTTTTTTTTTTTTTGGAAGGGTTTTTTTTTTTTTTAATATTTTTAAAAATTTTTTTTTTTTTTTTTACCCCAAAAAAATTCTTTAGGGTAGCTCATTCTGACAAGTAGGAAACCTCTACCAGGATGGCCTACTCCCTCTGTAAATGTGGGAAAAGGAGGGTAGCTCAATATGTCAGGCAGGACATATCAGAATTGCCTACTGCCTCGATAAATGTGGTTAAAGAAGGGTAGCTCATTCTGTCTGGCAGGAAATATCTATCAGAATGGCCTACTCCCAATTTAAACGTGGATAAAAGTAGGGTAGCTCATTCTGTCAGGCAGGAAATATCTATCAGAATGGCCTACTCCCTTTGTAAATGTGGTTAAAATTAGGGTAGTTCATTCAGGATGGCCTACTCCCTTTGTAAATGTGTTTAAAAGTAGGGTAGGTCATTCTGTCTTACAGAAAATATCTATCAGAACGGCCTACTCCCAATTTCAATGTTGTTAGAAGTAGGGTAGCTCATTCTTTCAGGCAGGACATATCTATCAGGATGGCCTACTCCCTCCGTAAATGTCATTATTGAAAATCAGAAATTGTCCAACTCCATCTCCTTCATCCAACATTAATACAAGAGGGCTGACCTGATCCTTTTAACTGGCAGACATTTTACCTTCAATATTTAATCTTACAGGAACAGAACACTGACCAACTACTTGAAAGTAGGTGAAAGGTGTAATTATATTTATATAGTTCTACATACATCTAATAATGAAGATTATAACCTCCCAAAAGATATGAGGTTAGATGGTCTATTACAGCAGTTTCCTGTATTTGGATTGCAAAGCACCTTGCAATGTGAAAAGTATGTAATGAAATGTTGAACACAATCATTCTCATGTCAAAAGTCAGAAAAGAAGAGACCACAATTATCGCTTAATTCCCCATCAGTATGTCTATGGTACATCTTTATACCTAAGCACTAACCACATGGAGAGTTATGATTTGCAAGGGAAAGTGGTTGGTGCTGTGTGATCTAGCACCCTGTGTAAACTTGAAGTAAAAATTACCTCTGTGTGGTGTGCCTGCCTGTGGCAAGACAATGTTACACTTACAGCAAGGACAGCTCAGGACAAACACATTACAGAACAACCTTCCTTCAGGCCAATCAATACGCTGTATCATTTAGGTGAGAGGGCATGCTTAATTGTCAGTGGACATTAGCTGGGCACGGGAAAGGACAAGTGACCCTTTTCACCAGGTAAATCATGTCCGCTCTTCCTCTTTTCCACCCATCATCACGTCTCCAGGGAATGATGCAGTTTAAATTGTCTCCACCTGCAGCCTGCCAACCTGTTCTGAATCATACTTTCATCAGTCTGTCAGTTTGTTTCTTGTGTGTTTAACATTAACATGGGGATAATAGATTTTAACATTCAAACTTTAGAGAACAAAGCCAATAGATTAAGACACACATACGTTTGTTTATATAGAGATATTTAGTGCTAATGAATCAGCTCTTTTAACATTTAATATTTAAAGCAGTCAAATACAGATGACTCTTAACCTAAACCAAATAGCACAATATTACTCAGTCAAATCAATTGTCTAGGGCCTAGTCAACATGTACATTGGTATCTTTTTTAAAAGTAGCTTTTTCTATGAGTTTTGGCCTATTGTCGTCAAGCAAACTGCACTTTAAGTCACTGAAAACAGATCTTTTTTTTCATTGACTCCTTCCAAGGTGAATATTTTCAGAAAGTCTGTTTTCAGTGTTGATGTAAGTTTTTGGCTTGTAAGGAGTGTGTGCCACTATCTCCATTGGACCGATCAATGTGCCATTGCAGCCAGGTAGCCTCCGGTAATAGCATTTTTTCAGGCTTCCGATTAGCCAACATGGCTTCACGGTTAGGTTTATATCGCCGCCTGTTGGTTTGGCATGCTCTTAACAGTGCTTTGATTGTATTTTTGCATTTTCATTTGGACAGATTATTTTTTTTTAAATCAAATCAAACTTTATTTCTATAGCACATTTCATATAAGTTAATATAACACAATGTGCTTCGTACAAAAAAGTACACTTACAAATAAAACACTTTATACATAGTATATAGAGGATATTAGGCACACGCACACAAACACTTAAAAAGATCAACATTGAACAGCAACAAACTCTGTTAATCATAAACCTTTGTAAAAAGAAAGGTTTTTATCCCTTTTTTAAAAATGTTCAGTGTGGAGGCCTCTCTCAGTTCCACTGGCAGGGTATTCGATATCTTTGGGGCATAGACACAAAAGGCAGCCTCCCCTGCTCTGGAGTTACAGCGAGGGACAGTTAAAAGTCCACTGCCTGTGGATCTGAGGAGTCTTGCTGGTTCATATATAATGAGCATGTCTCTAATATACTGAGGTGCAAGGCCATTGAGAGCTTTATATACTAGGAGCAGAATCTTAAAATCAATTCTAGCCTTTACTGGAAGCCAGTGTAAAAGTCTAAGGACAGGTGTAATATGTTCAAACTTCTTTGTTCCAGTCAGAACACGTGCAGCCGCATTTTAAATTCATTGTAATCGCTGCACAGTTGATTTCGGAATGCCGGTAATCTAATCTACTTGTTATAAATGCATGGATAAATTTTTCAGCATCTTCCTTTGACAGAAAGCCGCTTAATTTAGAAATATTTTTAAGATGGTAGAAGGCTGATTTTGTGACTTGGTTGATATGACGCTTAAAATTTAAATCACTGTCTAACACCCAGATTTCTAGCTTCGCTTTTGCTCTCTAGAGACAGAGAACTGAGATAAGCCACAATTTTCTGTCTTTGAGCCTTAGCACCAAAGATAAGTATTTCTGTTTTATCCTTGTTTAGTTGTAGGAAATTCTCTGACATCCACATATTAATATCACCGATACAATTGATGAGAGAGTGTATGGGATTCATGTCATTTGGAGTTAAGGATATGTATAGCTGTGAATCATCTGCATAATTATGGTAATTTATGTTGTGTTTCTTTATAACATGTGCTAGTGGGAGCATGTAGAGATTAAACAATAATGGTCCAAGAATTGAACCTTGGGGAACTCCACACATAGTGGCCCTTTTGTCCGAGACAAAATCCCCAATGGACACAAAGAATTGCCTATCCAACAGGTAAGTTCTAAACCAGTTTAAGACTGGACCAGACAGGCCGACCCATGTTTCTAATCTGTGTAATAAAATCTGATGGTCAACGGTGTCAAAGGCGGCACTGAGGTCCAGAAGCACAAGAACAGATAATTTATTAGAATCATTATTTATATGCAGATCATTCACAACTTTAATAAGTGTGGTTTCTGTGCTGTGATAAGGCCGAAAGCCTGATTGATAATTATCCAGGAGGTTGTTTAACGTTAGATAATTATTGAGCTGAAAAGCAACCGTTTTTTCTATTATCTTGCTGAGAAATGGTAGGTTGGAGATGGGCCTATAGTTACAGATGACTGTATTGTCAAGATTGCTCTTCTTCAGGAGTGGTGTAATGACAGCTGTTTTTAGCACTGCAGGAAATATGCCTGATTTAAGAGATGAGTTTACAATATCTAATACCTCATGTGCTAAACAGTTAAAAACTGTTTTAAAAAATGGGGTGGGGAGAGGGTCCAAGCAGCAGGTAGAAGACCTGAGCTGTCCAACAATGTCTTCTAATTTTTTTAGGTCAATGAGGAGAAAATGAGTCATAGTAGAAATCCTAATCCTGGAAAACTGTTGGATAGGATGAATTATAGACCTTGATGCACTAATATTCTGTCTAATAGCTATACTTTTGTTGTTGAAAAAAGTATCAAATTCTTCACATTTATCAGTAGACAGCATCTCTGATGTTGTAGATGGTGGATTAATAATTCGAAAGTCAAAAGTGGAAAAAAGCACTTTACTGTTGTTGATATTTTCAGTAATGATTTTAGAGAAGAAAGACTGTCTGGCCTGTTTCATCTCTTTATTATAGTGATTACGTTAATTCTTATATATGCCATAGTGAACATGGAGTTTGGTTTTTCTCCATTTAACCAGTGTTTGTGTGGTCAGGATTTTCTTTTGAGAACAAAGCTAGTCACTTACTTTGTTTGACTGCTGTTTGAGCAGATACAATGGGCTCACCATAGCTTGTTGGGGTTGATGAGCGAAGATGAGAGCTTTAGAGTTTGGTGCTAATTCTTAACTTATGTTAGAAATATAATTAGTTGTGGGTTGCAAGGCATGGCCATTGTAAGATTTGTATTCCTGTTAAATATATTAAAAGCAGTGTCATAACCCTGCTTGTGGGCCATGACAAAAAATATAATGCCAAACATAATAGACATAGACATAATGCCAAATAATAAGTTAAAGACAAAATCTAAATTAAATAACACATTTGGTTGTGAGGTGTGTTAGTCAGTGACATCTAAACTCACTATAAGCTCCAGCCCCTAGTCTTTATGCAGCTACTTGTACTTATTTACTAAAGAAAGCTGGCTCAGGAACGCGACCAGTAAACTAGCAACCCCCCTGAAACCACAGACGTGCTCCCAAGCGATGCCGAAGCACAGCTTCACCCACACCGGTCACCTGACCCAGCTGTTACCAGAACAACAGTACTCAGCACAGGACTAAACCTTCCCATACCAACCTCCAGGTAGAAAACAAAAAATAGACAAAATGTATATTCCAAACCAAAACCATGTTCGAACTTTATAAATTATTCAATTTATACTATTAACCTAGCTCAAATGCACTGTGTCCATTTCCTCAGTCACAACACACGCTTATGAACAAGCAAACAAATACCGCACACCGTGAACAAAAGAATTGGGGTGCTCAAATACAAAGCAAGTGGCCCCTTACTCCAAATCACAAAAACTGCAAATAAAGGGAAACACCTACAGTCAGGAAACATACATACAAAATGACAATATTATTTATTTATTTTTGTTTTACCGGAAACACTCCAAACTAGCAAATCTTGAGTGTAAAAACTACAAATCATGACTAAATTCAGGAACAAAACTGACAAGTCCCCTTTTTTTCATAACCATGACAAAATGTGAACAGACACAGAATGCCAAATAATAAAAACAAAAGCTATTTATTGTAACAAAAGTATTTAAAATATGAATTAAAGAACAAATTCACTTGTGAGGTGTGTTAGTCAGTGACATTGGTAAATGTTCATGTGGATGTAATGTAGTGTAAGATGTTGTGAGGTAAAAGATAAGTAACAAATAAACTAAACAAAGGCAAACAGCTATGCAGGCACTGGCAGGAAGAAAGAGAGAGAGACTGGAATCTGGGCCTTTTGTAGCCTGTGGAAACCCAGGTGCTTCAGATCTGGCTGAGGGACTGCAATGAGGATTCCTGGACTACCTTGACAACAATGAAGGCAAAAGCAGTTAAGTGATGCAGCACATACACACTACCGATGAAAATTAGCACTTTTGAGGTTACTCGGGAACATTTACATTGCTTAAATATTGATTAATGTTCACTGTCCCCTTTCAAAAATAAAGAAATTGAAAAATTGAAATACACACAAGTTGACTAAGCAGCGGCCGTCACAGGTAGTGCAATACCTTTCAGCTGACAACCACGATCAATTAAAGGGAGATGCTCATCTTACTGATATAACTCTAGTGCAAACTCAAAAAATGAAGAAAAACATCTGGCCCATCCATCAACATAAATTAGGGTCAACTCACTCCACTTTGATCCTGAAGTGTGGGAGCTGTTTTTTAGCCATTAGTGAAATACAGCTCATCCTTTCTCATGGCAGTCTTCCTCTTCCTTACTATATCCTAATTTAATACAGCTATCTATGCATGAAGAGTTACTCATGATGAACTACAGGGGAGCAATGCCAAAAATATCATGGAGCCCAATTTCAGGACTCTTATTTTAGGATTCTTATTAGCCTCAAATTACAGCATGATTTGATATCACTGGAAGACTGATGGTTTTGACCGGATACACAGAGCCAATTTAAGTGCTTCTGTAATGCTTCACGACAAGTCCACAATGTTACAAAATGATGCACATTGTAACACTGGCTATGGGGATCTAAGAGCTTATTCACACAAATGAATAGGCAAGAAATGAATGGAAATGTCAATTTGATGGCAGGCGGTTGGTAGTGTTAATTTGGTCAGACGAGACGAGACTAAATATGTTCGTCAACGACCTTTTTTTTCATGACTAAGAAGAAACGATGACGACACTGCGCCAATGTCCAAAAACGCTGACTAAGACTAAATTAACATGCATTATTGTTGACGAAAAAAGACGAGACTAAAATGTTTGGCATAAAATAAAAACTGAGATAAAATCTCTCTTCATTTTCGTCTACAATCGTCTCTACTTTTCCATTATGAGATAGAATATTCAGCTGTTACTAGGGTTGGGTACCAAGACCCGGTGCTAATACAGCACCGACCGGTGCCTTAACGACCGTTATCTACCGGATCGAATACCAACACGGATTTCGGTGCCACTCTCTGATGCTCCTAAACGGACGTTAGAGGCAACCGAAACATCGCTGCACGGGACGCTAGTTAACACTATACTTGGCAGCAGGTAACGTTAGCCTAACGTTAGCTAGCAGCTGGATTAAGCACGGTTAAAATGCTGACAGGTGAACGGTATAAAGTTTGTCTGTATTTCACTATAGAGGATTCTAACAGGCGTACGACATTCTGCAGCTGCCGTTGTCTGAAAAACAACACATATGTTGCGTTAACTTCAAACTTGCCTTGTCAGCCTCGTGCCGTTCAATGTTATTGTAAAATACCATTTTCCTATTCAGTGGTTGTTTTTGTCGTAACAGGAATTCACTGATGAAATAAGGAAGATGCTCGATATTTATATAACTTTATATAATTTATTTTTATATAACTATTTGACTGAAATGGTTATCAGAAATAATTTTTTATTTTAAAAAGACTAAAATGTTTAGACTTTTAGTCGACGAAAACTTAACCAACAAAAAAAGATATGTGAATGACTAAATATGACTAAAACTAACAAGGACATTTGGCATAAGACTAAGACTAAATTAAAAATAGCTGACAAAATTAACACTAGCGGTCGGTCCACTAATTTGGTCCAGACCCGATTATCGCAACTATTTAATGGATTGCCATGGTACCCAGATGATGAATCCTATTGACTTTGGTGACCTCCTGACTTTTCCTCTAGCGCAACAGGTTGACATTTGTGGATTTGAGTGAAAGGTCACACGATTTATTAAATTAATTGCCATGGAATTTGATACACATTGACACACATTCATGAAGGATGATGAAGCAATGATCTGATTCTCAGAATGTTTTCGAATTGAGGGAAAGCAACTTCATGTCACATTCATGACCTTATTACTCTGTATCATATGTAGAACAACACAGTCTCAGTTCGTGAAATGGTCACGTCATTTTTAATCTATTGATTCGTGTACACGTTTATCTCGTTTTTTTCGTGATGTTCAGCACGTTTTTCGGGCGTGAAATGAACACAAATGCCGAAACTTCCGTGATCGGCCCACGGAAGAATTCCGGGTTGAGTTTAGGAAAAGAAGAATGGGGAAAGGAAATGTGACACGCAGGACACGATCCCCAGTCTCTGGGGGACGCGGGACAACAAGGGGACAGTTGGGTTTAGGAAAAGAAGAAAGGGGAAAGGAAACGTGACACGCGGGACACGATCCGCGGTCTCCTGGGTGAAAGTCCTGTGTTGTTTGACCCATCCACCACCCCAACCAACCTCCCTATGTGGATTTTCGACCTTTCATACTACTCGCTACCGTAGTCGCTCTTAATATATTAGTTTAAAAAATGTGCTGACCACCACAAAAGAAAACGAGATAAACGTGTCCGTGTACACGAATCAATAGATTAAATTACGTGACCATTTCATGAACTGCCGTGAGACAGGGTTGATATAGAAGCAAACAAACCCACAATAACCCTAGCAGATCACTGAATACACACAACCAAATTTAGCATAAGAAAATTATCTGTGTGCCCCATTGCACATAACCCAACCTTGAAATCACTTATTTTCACTCACTGTGAAACAGACAACTGTGCACTGACATCAGCATAGACCATTATGCCCTTTTTAATCTGCACTTCAACTCTGTAAATAAGTTTCTTTACGAGATAAACCGAGTTGGAAAAACTGTCCTTGAGTTAGTCCTGTATTGTGTTGAAGTTTTCTATAACAAAGAGCCATTACACTTGATATGTTCCCCTTTTCAAGCAGATCTGTAAAGATGATAGAAAAAAAACACAACAATTCTACTCATCTTTTCTCTAATATTCCACCCCCTTTATACTGAAAATAAAAAGTCCTTCACCTGCTAAATAGAAAAAGGAAGGGGAAGGGAAGATTGAAATCTCTCACTTAATTGAACGGTAGGAAATGGATTAAAGTTTACATCTAGATTCCAGGTTGACTGTGGGAGTGAAAGCAATTATACTTGGAGCCATCTAATCAGTTTTCTTTTCTAAAAAAGATGACAAATTAAGGGCAAAGGGCTATTTTCCAATATCAAGTGTAATTCATTCAGGGTTTGTTTCACTTAGTCTTTGCCATCTGTGAAGCCTTAAGACATCAAATTGTTGCAATATAGAATCAAACAAACATACAACCTGTTTGGTTTAGAATATAAATGAAATAGATGGCACTAAATTGATAGGGTTCCATGCTTGGTTATAATATCCTCCATGAATAGATTCAGCTATTATCCTTCGAGGTGTAATTTTCATCGGAAAGCAACTACTGCATGACTGCCGACCCTGAAGAATCCAATTAATTGGACTTTAACCTCATTTTAAATTATCTGAGGGTCAGAAGCAAGACCTGATCACCAAAGCCCTCTGCGCTTAGTACAGTATCAATGTAATCAGTGCCTCTTACAGGGATGGTTGAAGTCCAACTGAAATTAAATTACATGTTTTTTTGTCTACTACAGCATTTAACTGCTCTGTAAATCACTTGTCATGTGTTCTTTGAGGAAAAAAATCTGAAAACAAAAGGGAGATATTTAGGTTTGATATTTTTTGGTTTTATGATGGTGCCCCATAGCATTATTGCGATGGAATAGAATTCCAGTCTTCGTCTATATAGATGGATTAAGGTCACACTGAGCCAGACAGCAGCCTGCTACACAAGAGCAACATAGTCTGAGTTACCCACATTAGCTTTTCTGCTAAAGTCTCCTTCTTAACCCTTGTGTTGTCTTCCCTTCGACCATGAACTTGATGTCCATCCAGGTCAAAAGTTAAATTACATTTTTGGTGCTTTTGTCAGCATTTTTGGCTCTTTTTTATACTTTTGACACTTTTTTAACCCTTGTGTTGTCCTTCGGGTCCCAGTGACCCAAAGGACAACACAAGGATTATGTACTTCCGTTTACTTTGTTGAGAATTGCTCTCTAAACAAGGGTTAATACAGCACCTTAGTTCTTGTTTGTACAGCATTTTGGTCAGCTTAAACTGTGTTTAAATGTGTTCTAGAAATAAACTTTACTTACTTAACAAGAAACAGGGTTTAGAGAGCAATTCTCAACAAAGTAAAGGGAGGTACATAATCCTTGTGTGGTCCTTCGGGTCACTGGAACCCGAAGGACCACACAAGGGTTAAATGATTTTGTCAGTTTTTTCAACGTTTTGTTTTAAAATCATGGTCAATAAACCTAATTTATATGACATTATACCTATATATATATATATATATATATACCTATACATTTTTAAGTTAAAAAGGCAGAAATTATGAATTATTTTGACTAATAGTTAAGATCAAAGGATGTTGAGTGGATCACAGATTGGTTTATGTCAAAGTTTAGTCAGGATACTGTTTTAAAACCGTTTAAACATGTTTTTCAAATGTTATAAACATTGAGTAAAACACCCAAAATTCAAGGAAAGTAATCATTAATTTTACCTGCAAAGAACATTGTATACATCCATGCATCCATGTTATATTTCGGCATTTTGGTTGAAATAAACCCATATTTCTGATATAAAAAACTTATTATATATACAGTATTTTTCTGCAACAAGGCAAATCAAAGTTCTTAGCATAAAAGACAATTTTTTCATCATTGGTATGTTTATTATATATATATAAATTCTCACGTACAACGTGCAGCAATCTTTCACAGACACAGAGTGGTAATTACTACGTCACTTCCGGAGTATTCCGCTGATTTTTTTAAACGTTATTAAAGCGCATAACTTACTGGAACAAAACTGAGCAAAGTGTTGTTGCTGGTGACAAAACAACTGATTAAATATGTACATTGAAGCGATACTGTTGTTAAAGTCCCGCTGATCGCTGTCCGATTCTCTGATATGAATTGCATTGTGGGATATGGGCTTCGAATGCGCCCCCCTTGGATCATATCATAGTGTTCTGTCTTACAGAATACTGTAATATTTCACAGGTAATAAGACTGAAAAAATATTATAATAAAGAATTGAATACCATGATAACATCTAAATAAATGTTAATAGATGTAGCGTTATAGTTTTAAAAAGATCATTAAACAGCAAAGCAATCCAGCTTCCCTGGCAATAAAACCGAAACAATAACATTAAAAGAAATACATATAAGCCATGATCTCGTGAATAAATGTTGATTAAAACAGCGGTCATAGGGCTAAAAATACCAATAATTGCAAAGCTGTATACAGCTTCTCTGCTGCAGCCCAACTGGTAGAAAGAATCGTGAACATTTCACGAACTGCCATGAGACTGGGTTGTTACATAATACCGTGGCTACATTCACTTCCATCTAACTTTGCAGTGAACAATGGGGCTGAAACAGCATCACCGATATGTTTTAACCAAATATTCTCCATCTAGCTTAGCTGAAAACACCGCATCTCCAGCACGTTTACCGGGTCATTCACTACCGAGCCTGTTTGTAACCGGTAGACTACCGACAACGTGATCTTCGCTTGTTTAACCCTCTTTACAATTACGCAATTGTCATGCTTTTATTACATATGTTACAGATTACACATGTGAACTAACCAGTGCCACAGACACTTGACATATCTGTCCATATTTTTGTCAACTAAATGTGATTTTGGTTGGACTTTAAATGCAGGCAGTTTTTTGTGTATCTTAGCTGCAGTGGGTAGAACACAACAAAATACCTGAATTTTGCACGGGAACTGCATGCGCAGAACAGCCAATAGGAACGTAAAATGACCTGTGATTAAAAACGTTGCCAAATCAAACAAGAAGAATTAATGCTGTTATAATATACCCAATTATGAATAATGTTCCTAAATCTATATTTAATTCTGCAAATGGGCCTGACATGACACAGTGATAAGTTAGTCAATTAGAAATGAGAAAGAACTGACACCCTTGTGAACTCTGGCAGAGCATATCATATGCAAGGACAAAAAAGTTCTAATTTTATCAAAAGCCTTTGGTGTAAAACCCACTTTGATTTCACTACGACTGATTATAGTTTTATCATTCTTAAGAGATTGGACCATATCACTTTGAAGTCCGAGTAATGTTAAGACCCTATGATGTGGTTAAGACTTTCGCTTCTTTCCTTGGATGCCCATTACAGCAAATTATCCTGTTAGACTCCTCATAGGGCATTCTTAAAATCCCACTTGTAACCTTATATTCAGTATCCTGAAGTACACTTCATTGGTTTTGCTAGATCCTCTTTGCAAAGACTCTCCTGTGAAATTGTTTACTTTGTCTAAAAATGTGTCATCCTCAATGTGCATAATATTTCCATCCTGGATGTGCATAATGTACATCAGTTTCAAACTTGAAAATAAACTACATTTAAAAATCAGCATAAGCAGATACAGTCAAAGTTTGTGCCAGACATACATAGAAACTCATCCATCAGGTTTTTTTCCATCCCATCTGCAGCAGAGGTCGTTTTCTAATAAAAATAATTGAGGGATTAAAGGGGGTCAGGTGTTGTTCGGCAGTTGCCAAGATACTGTACGTGCTTTTGAATCTGCGACAGGAACTTGATTGCATCAATTTTCTAGGCTCAAGTGTTTAAATGACATAACTTAGAAATGCGGAAGCATATGAGATAAATTAGCAGGATTTCTAGAGAAAGCAGAAACCATATGGATATGAGACAACATATGTTGTTTGTGTAAGAGATACATTTAGTTTGGCCGTGAAAACACAAAAACACTGCAAAACGTTCCAGAATTTAGGATCAAAATATCTGTATTGTTTTACATATGGCAATGTAAAAAAAAAAAAAAATCTCATTTTAATCTCATCACACATATACCAAAGTGATTTTGTTTTCTTCGCCATGAGCTATACAATAGCTTTCTTGCCCTTCTTATTTGATCCAGTTTGGCCTGATGACTGACTCCTGCCAGCTGCTGCATGGGTTGGGGTGTCAGTAGGAGGTGTAGCCCATTGACTTTGACTAGCTATCTGGCTGTTGGTAGTGGAGACCACGGTGGTGGACTAGCTGCTGTGTTGTTTGCTGAAGGGGGAGAAGCCATCACCAGTCAATGCTGGTAAAAAAATTGAATTGGCTATACATACGCTGTATATAATAGTCTGCATCTACGTCTTGGCCTATTTGCGGTTGCCACGACTCAGCCGATGCCGCGACTCAGCCGACAGCGCCGCAGGTTTTACGGAAGTGGCCCGCTCCTAATTGCTACCTGGGAAACTGTCATTAAGAGTTTTTTTTTTTACATTGGGAGCATTATAATTGTGTCATGAATATTTTTCCTTGACCACAAGTAAAGTGAAACAATTCGGACTGGTCATGGTTTCATCATCAAATGCTTATATGACGGTGTCATGAATAATATCCTTGACCTCAAGTAAAGTGGACTTGTCATTTGGACTTGTCATTAAGATGTCTTAAATGTTATAAGACCAGATTGATGACAGTGAATGCAGTACCGAGGTGATTTATTGAGTTTTGGACTTTAGCCGCCGTTAGCTTAGTTAGCTGTAACGTTACAGCTGTCCAATTAGCTAGCTGACTCAGATCTGGGCTGCAAAGAGCAGAACCCGGAAAGAAAACCATTTCGGTAACGTTAGTCCCCCAGTCGTAAACTGGCCTCCTCCGTAAGTCTCGGAGGCTGTTTTTAGTCCCGGTCTGGCGACATCGACTCAGCTAAGCACTAGCATGGCAGAATTAATTAGCTGCGACACAGACAGTCCTTCCCTAAACAGAAAATGTAATACAAATTCAAAACAAAAACTTGACAAAGCGACGAAACATGACAACATCTTAATGACAGGTCCAAATGGTTCCACTTTACTTGAGGTTATGGATATTATTCATGACACCGTCATATAAGCATTTGATGATGAAATCAAACTTCATGACAGGTCCAAATTGTTTCACTTTACTTGAGGTCAAAGAAAAATATTCATGACACAATTATAATGCTCTCATGGAAGCCTATATAAAAACCAACCTCTTAATGACATTTTTATGTTAACACAAAGCTAAATAATTTATTAAAGTTTGATCATTTGGCCTGTCATGATATATTTATGACAGGCCAAATGATTATGATTATGTTAGGTTATGTTGTCTATCTTAATGTCAAGTTGTCATTACAAAGACGTCGACAGGTTGTACTGTCTTGCTTAATGTCAAGTTGTCATAACAGAGATTGTTGTCTTTGTTAAAGTCCAGTTGTCATGACAAAGACATCTCAGATAATGCTAACTTTGCATTAAAAGTGTCATAATTTACAGAATGACACTTAATGACAACAGTCATGAACAGCCAAAATGACTCCTTCATGATCATGACTGATGTCATGTCATAATAATGAAAGTGTCATGTCAGTCTTATGAACCCCCCCCCCATCCTTCAAATGAAGTGTAAGTTTAACACACCATTCATAATGGAAACACTTTCAAGTTCAACATACTCAAACTGTTTTTTGCACATCATATTTTTATGACATTGTTGGGCACACTTGTTTTGTTTTTCTGTTTGCCGTAATAATGTCATATTGTCTGCAGTGACTTACATTCTTCTGAACTCCTTTGCCAAGGCTACTTCTATTTGCACCGTGTTTGCTTTGTATGCTAATTGTCATTCCAACCAGCGAGCCTCTCCCTGACTTCCACTGATTCCCTGCAGACAGTTGAACTGTTAATGAGATCTGATGGACAGATGGACCATCACCGTGAAGGCAGCCACAGTGTCCTCTCTGACTCTGCAGGGGTGGGCATGTAGGTAGGCCGGACACACATTTCTTCCAAGATATACTTAAATTCCCTACTTTCTATCGGATTATCTTCACGGTAAAACGGGCAGGGAGGTTTTTTATTTCAAAACAGAGAACAACCTGGATGGAGAGTTTTGAAAGTCGACCATACTGAGGACCAGGAAAAAGTATTTTTTGTTTAATCTTATGGCACTGTCAGAGAATAATACAGTGTATACCATTTATCCTTTGACAACTGAGAGAAAGGCCCTTAAATTGATTTTTAGACACTAAAGGGGCAGAAAAACACCAAAACAAGGTGACAGATAGTCGCTATATGTCACATGGCTTACTGTAGCAGCACGGCATAGCCATGGGGGTCTGACCATGTCCGCGAGCGTCCCTGCATACCTTTGTGGGTATGCCTGCGTGGGATCCAAAAACATTCTGACTGACAAAGCAGAATGGTACCACTGTCTACATATTTGAGGGCACAACTGCATGTACACAATGCAGTAGAAACACAGCCATGTCTGTTTAGAAGTGTATGTATCTCAACCTTTATAAAGTTGTTATTGCATTCATAGAACCAACAACAGAGCAATCTTAGCATTTATTTGGCATTGACAATTACAGTAGCCCTGTTTTGATCTGGTTTGTTTTTTTAATGTGTTTTACATGTGTATTTGAGTTTTATTTTGTTACAGTTACAATCTTACAGATCTCTGTGTTGTTGATTTTTCACACCACTTATGGCAATAAGTGGTAATTGCAGGTTTATATTTGAAACACACTTTCACTTTTACTTTGCTTTTGAAGTTTCATCATCTGTAGTCATCGCTCTTTTCCTTGTTTATTTCGGCCATAGTAACCATTCACTCACATTGCTAGCAGAGACTGGAGAAAACAGTTTGACGATTCACACAAGTGACTTGCATTGGCTCCGCCTTCCCTCTCTGGCAGACCAACCACTGCTGGGTAATGGGTGTCATTAACTATATGCCGCTTGTGATTTTTCCTGGGAATGTCGCCATAGACACCCACTTTACAGTACTGCAAATGCAAGGACTTTCATCAGTGGGCCATATGCTCAATCACCATTGGACTACCTCATCCAGCGATAGATAGTAACTTAACAAACATTTATTTAAATGAAAATCGTCAATTCTCGATTATTACTTTAAGTTAAATTGCAACATGTCTGTGTTTTGATTTGTAAAAGTTCACTTTCAACAAGTACTACATAAGTTTGACTTTAAAATTATCGTTATTTAATTTTGATTGGGAATCAGATTCACTGGCTCATTCACAGCTGTGAAATCTGATGCTGATCTCCTGACTAGTAATGTCCAATCATAGTCATGCAAGTGAACAGCATAGCCATTATAACCTTAATGTGCATGTATGTTAATTAAGATGGAGTTAGATTGCCCAGCAGAATCACTGCTGCTACAAAGCTTCCTCAAAGAACAGCACCTTATCTGCCAAACCTAGCTGTATAACCATTTGCTATATTAATACTTTGACGGAAGTGAGCCTACAGAAATGCCTACATCATATTAATGACTAACGTTTCTTTGATGTAGTACATAAAAGCCCACAGTCATATTGTGATATGGGTTAGAAATAATTTTAAACACATTCACATACTCAATTCTATATAATTCTAATATTACAAAACCCAACGGTGAAACACACACATACAAGGTAAAGGCAGTGAAATTAAGCTGTTTTAACAGAGTGTGTCTTCACCATGGCAGTAAACTCTAGAGGCAGACAGTAGCACACTCTGGCAGTTCTCCTACTTGTTCACAAGGCTGTCCTGGGATTTACACAGTCCTAGTCCATCCTTAATGAGACATGCAATCATCCTATGCACTGGACCAGACAATCCAGCTAACGAAGACCACTGCAAGATGAAGAAACCAAACACACTTCTCATCCACTCCTCCAGGGTTTTGCGTTGCAGTCTTAATCGCACAACTTGACAACATGTCCCATGCTTGTTATTCCCAGGCTTTCGACTTGATCCAATTTTGCATTTCTGGTAGTTTAGTCAAACCAATTATTTTACGGACACAAGCTGTTCCACCATAATTCAACCTACAGAAACTAATAAACGTTGATTACGCTGACTGGCAATGCCCACGGCACAGAAGAGGGAAAAAAAATCAACGAAAATAAAAACTGCTCTGGGTTTTATTTGTTCAAGCATAAATGCCAAGCACAAGACAAGCAAATTAAAAGCCATCCTGGGCTTCAGGAAAAGTGCAGTGGGACATTTTATAGACAAGGTAACATTATGTTTTTGTTTTTTTAAGAGTCAATTTAGTGTGTATTCTTGAGTTTTAGCATGTGTTGACTGCATTTGCAATGCTGATTTCGTCAAATGTTTAAACCTGATACAGATTTAGTTGGTAGCTTCTTCTCTGACTTTGCTGGTGCATAGGTGTGTTGCTATGTGTGTTAACACCTGTAGATCTGTGGAATAGTGTGAAACTATTGGTAGATATGTGTATCGTGTCACCCGTGTGGTCATGTACGAGAACTAACAAAACAGCGCTACTAGTAGTCAAAAACTACCTTTAGTGGTTAAAAGAAATATGTATGTTGACTGATTGTTTGGAGACCAAATGCAAACTGGGACTTTTGTCAGGGAACTCCAAAAACTGTAGGCGGGTGGAAAATCTAAGCTAAAGTTGTGTAGTGTCAACTAGGCATCAGGTTTCTAATATACTATGGTCTTTCCTTGAGACTAGGGCTTGGTACCGAATTCAATACTTTGTAGGCACCGAACAAATTGCCTACTTAGTGTAGAGTATCGAAAAATGCCTCTTCATTCAATACTGAATTTTAATACCTAAGGAGTAAATCAGCATCAGTGAGCCAATAAGCATGCAGCATGCTTCTAACAAGATCTAATAATGCTGCTGATTGGCTGTCTAAGGTTACTCGTCGCAAAGACATGCAGGGAAAACTGTTACTCACAGAAAGGGTTCACGTAGTAGGAGATGAAAAATAAATAAAAAGAATTGTAATGTGTAATGTTGTAATTTCTCTTTGTTAAAAATGGATTTCATAAAATTGGTATTGAAAAAAGTATTGTTCAGGAACCGGTATCAAAGTCACAGTATTGGTATTGGTATTAAACATTTTTGAACGATACCCAGCCCTACGTGAAACTAATCATGACAGGTAGTCAGGAAAATGCTAACATGGGTCTTTTGCAACCATTTAAATCAACGAGTGCAGTGCACGTTTGGAGCGTGTGCCTGTCCGGAACAGGCTGATTGCTTGGTTCCCAGTATTGTTCTTTCCACAACTTTATTGTGTAAATTCTTACAAATAACGTGTGACACAAAAACGCTTGGTACGGTGGCGTACCCGTTCGAAGCATTCTCGAGAACATACCCATTCACGTTCACCGATGGTCGCGGAGCAGCCATGCAAGGCTCTGGCCAACTACATGACGTGTCCGTAGGTTCGCTGCTGCTCATCAGTCAGTGACAGAGAGAGGTGACTGTGGCAGGCGGTCCCAAGAGACAAAGAGCTCGCTCTCGTCAGACAATACCGGCGTCTCTCTTCTACAGAAAGTATCTAGATTTGTCGCTAGTCGCTTATTTGAACCCGTCCCCGCTGCTGTACAGAGGCTCTCCGTTGGTAGCAGAACCGTTGAACCACAATCAATGAGCTGTCTAGGGATGTAGCAACTCCCCATCCCCATTGCTGTACTGCACATGCAGGAGACACACACATGTGCATCTATATGTTGCACACGCGTGATGAAGAAATTTGCGTAATGTGTGTGTCCAGGACTTGCCAGCCTGCCAGCCTAAGCACACACATCCATCACACAGAACACCTATGGGTCTGTGGCTGAATCATCTCTCACACACACACACACACACACACACACACACACACACACACACACACACACACACACACACACACACACACAAACAAAGAGTCCTTGATTTATAGTTAAATGCCACCGTTCCTGTGGTGAGGACGGATATATTAGAAAGTTACTATTACCAGATTAAACTTGCATTTCAAAGAGTGGCAAACACAATGGTTGATGTTCTACATTACATCTAGTCTATCATCAAACATGAAATTAAATCAAACACACCTTGATCCCATTTAGTTTTCCATTTCACAATGCTCTGCCTTTCTCTCTATTCAGAGGTGCTTCCAAATGAACACAAAAATGTTTGGGTTTTTTTTATGCCAAAGCAAGCTCCGGTAGAAAGTGTGACTGAAATGCTTTGCTTGGATTTTTATCATTACCCTGTGTGGGTGAAACAACAGTACAACAACAAACACCAGCTTTCATGTGTGCCCCCTTTGTGATGTTTTTGCAGGCCCACCATGAAACTGATTGCACCACCGGACCCTCATACCGCGTTATTCTCTAATCTGCTCAGACCTGAAAAAGAAAAACAACAACAGCAGAAACGACTGATAGTCGCAAGCAGGTAGAAGGGACGACTGGGGGTGATGCTTCCTTGCTGTCAGAGAAACAAACCGGTACAGCAGGGGCATTGGCTGTCTGACTTTAAAGCTTTCCTTTAATGAGAATGGAAATGCTGCCCTCACAATAGCAACAGATTAAAGCAAGGTTTTAAATAACAACACCTTATCTTTCCTTCTCTCTTTTATGACAGAGTAATCTCTTTGTTCTTATTTTCCGGTCTCCTCCCATGCAGTCTTCATCTCTCTCGGTCTGTCTCGGCTTCTTGTTTAATTACCTGGAAAAGTCAGCGTGACGCGTGGAGCTCATGAAATACAGCCCTCTGGCTTCCGTAGAAGGTGGCTTGTTTGAATGGTTTCATTTATCCAGATAGCCAGAGCCAACAGCTCTCTAAAAGCGTGACTCCTAGAGATGACATACACCATAGTGCGTTCAATCTCTTCATTTACAAGTGACAGATACCTGGGAGTACGCATTTTTACAGCACAGATTTACACCATTGGTGCACATACACTTTTTGTTTTTAAAGTATTCTGTCTATGGATGGCAATGGCAGAGGACAGCCAAATAAGAATTTCATTGTACATTGCAAAACGTTATCTGTCCTTTGGGATCCTATTGTCTGCTGCTCCACAATAGTTTGTCAGAGTATGTGTATTGTATTTTAGCTCGAAGAATAGTGACTTTATCTAAATTAATTACTCTTGTCAGCAGTTAGGGTTACAGTAAAAAAGTAAATAATGTGTCTGGTCGAGAGGAAGCAACAGATTTGTGTTTGTGTGCACCAGACGGCTTCCCAGCGTTATCTGCCTGAGTGGCTCCCAAAATGTAATAAGTGTATGAGGAGTTGGGGTTGCTATCTGCCTCTCGCTTTGTGGTGGTTGTCGGGCTTTTCTCCATTGTGAAGCTTTCTTCTGGCAGCTCAGCTCACTGGACCTTGACAGCATTTCATTAGACGGGAGGTCCTTAGGGTTCGCAAGTAGAAGAAGCCTTTCTTTTTTACCACAGGTGCACGCAGTGCATGCTGCTCTGTTCTGGCCTGCAAAGACGTGTGCTAAAATAACTGTTAATGAGATAGGAATATATGGCTGCCCTCTCTCTGCAGACGGACCCTGAGCTCAGCAGTGAGTCAAGAACGTACAGTAGAAGTCATTTCTCCCAGATTTATTTGAAATCACAGATGTCAGGATAAATGAAAACCAAATGCATATCTTTTGTTAAACAGGCCTTTACACCTCAGTCTCTGTAAGACAGTTTTTTCTTTGTACTTGAAAATAGTGTCAATATACTGTAGCGAGGTCTGGCAATAACGGTCAGGTTCAGCTGAAAAGTATTTTGTATTTAGTCCGTACCAATTATTTGTTCCCTGCAGAGCCACACAGCTCTATCTGAAAGGTTTAGGATATTATTATACAAGGACACACTGTATTGATTGGATAAACATAACTTGTTCACATTGTTCTGTAGTTTTCAAATCTTCTCAGTTGTTTTTTTTTTCCTGCGACTGGAATGCTGTTCAACATGACCAATTACAGTTGTCTGACTTTTCCAGGCCAGTCTCCAGAATCTTGTTAAATAGGCCCTATTCATTCATTTGTTTATGCAAGTGTATGTGCAAAACATTTTCAGCATCTTGACCCTGTGGACCGTACTCCTAATCCTGCCATTGGGCTATAGGACCACAAAGTGGTGCACTCAAAAGACAATGTGCAAACTGCTGTGTAGGTGAAAAACCAGGGCACATTAGCATTGGGGTGGTAAAAGCAGACACAACTATTTCAAGTGCAACACAAAATGCAAATCAAAATATAACAGAGTGGCACACACGTTTATTTCATTAATTGTGCTAGGGTATGTTATGAGGGATTAAACATGAAAAGAAGCAAAAGGTAGCTACCTTGCTGACTTCATGGCACAGGGACAGATTTCAGGGGCTAGCGATGCTTTAGCTACTAAAGACAGCACAGTGGAGGGGACATGAGACAGTCCTTATTCCCATTCATCAGCCACTGGGGAATGAGTTTAGCATGACTGGTTAATGTTATTAAATTCAACAAAAAAAGGTCTTCTTTGCTTTAAATTTATATAATCCTAATTGCTTTGTTAGGGGATATAATCATTTCAATCCATTTTAGTCATTTTAAAATGAAGGAACTGAGAATAGTAACAATTACTTTGCCCAAAGTGAAGAGTCGGATAGATAGTCTGTGCGAAAATGGAAAGGGCTACTGGAAATCACTTTTAACTAGTGTGGACATGGAGCTGCACTCAGCAGAAACACTCTACCTCTACAGACATATTATGCTGATCAGGTCTTTTTCAGACCTTACTATTGACTGAAAAATGACAACGAAGAAGATTTTGTAATGACATTGACAGCAGGAACCATTTTTGATAGAGTCAAAAAGAGAAAGTATTATTCAAAGTAATGTTTGAGGATGAACTACAGTACTAAATGTAATGCATACATCCATTAAATTATCTCTTACCATTCAAAAGGAATAATTAGGCTATACATGATGATGTCTTCAACGCTAGAAAAAGATATATGTGAAGGCTAAGTGTTGAAAGTAATGAATCCAATGCATGACTCAGGGGCAAGCAGAATAATGGAATCAAAGTCTACTGTATCAGTAATGCAATAGTCAATAGTGCAAAGGTAACATGAAGGTGATACCAGAATTAAAAATGTTACATTTTGCAGTAAATCAATCATTCTGGAACGGCCTCTTTTGAATACATTTTTGCGTTAATTTATCGTCTTTGTCGTAATGTTTTGACCAAGCTTACGAGCTTTATAATCTCGCATTGCCAGATCTTCCTGCACAGCGCTGCGGAGGAGGGTCTGGTGAGTCCACACAGCACAGTCCACACAAAATAGCCTCGGGAAGGAACTTGTTTTGGTGGAACATGTGTACGTTCAAAAGTTGTTTTAGTCGTGCAACAGAAAACTCAGATTGGACAGATAGTCTAGCTAGCTGTCTGGATTTACCATGCATCTGAGGAGCAGTTAACCAAAGTCCTCCTAAATCAACTGGAGTTTAAAATTACAACACAAAGAAAGCGCAAGGTAACGGGACATCTGAAAAGATTGACATCCAGCGGAATTTCCAGCAGAACAAGAGCAATCCCGGAAGTGGAAATATACTAGAAGCTTTATAACTGACTGTAAATTGTATCCAGATTGATTTTACTATGTCTAGCAAGGCAAAAAAAAACATGAAATGCAGTTTTTTGCTAATTAGATCCAAACCACATTTGAAGGTGGTTTGAAATGCAATCAGTTGGATTTCATATTGTCTTTGGCATTACTCGCAGCGTGACAACAGGAAAGTAAGGAGTGACGAAAGTGCTGAGTAGAATCCATGCTGCTATGTAATGCGTTATGGAGGACAATATGGAGGAGAAAATGGTCCGAGGACAGACACGAAAGTAAATTATCTGCACCACAGCTTGAGAGTGCAATTATAAAACAGTAAACAGCCCAGAACAAAGAAAATAGAAAAAAAAGTAGTCACTAAGCATTCAGAACCAAATCATTTGCAGAGATAGAGGGTTCATTTTGCTGTGCCAATTTCTGGTGTAACTGGTCTTGAATGCACTTCAAACAATCTGCTAGGGAACTGAGCCAAAGTGGTTGTTAAACAGGCTGGGGAGTTGATTAGAGGATTGGAAATAGGTGTGGGAGTCAGGTGATGGCTACAGGTGGGAAACACTGAGGACTACTGCAGGACAGGGAGGGAATGGCAAGAGCGCAGTGTAGAGCAAATGATTTCCAGGGTGCCTTTTGTTTTCTTAAGTAATATTAGGCTTGTTCGAGATATACTGCGTCTTGCCTGTTAAATGGACGAGAGCAGGCGGCAGCAGCCGAGGGCGATGACAAAAAGCCACGGTCAAGTTGGACAGTTTCCAGCAGCCTGTTGTCTAAACAGGAAGTCACAAAAACACTCACATCCTGTTAGGTCTGATTTATTAAAATGATTTCAGACCCATATATCAGCTTGTACGGAGTCTACATTTGTTTTTTATTACGACAGAGTAGATTCTCTACATGCGATCTGTTGCTGATGGTAATAAACAGACTATAGGTTAATCGTAATCTGAACGAATTTAGTCTCTCTGACTTCTAAACGTCACCATCAGCCACACATGTTCTGTACAGAATATTCCTTTAAATCAGACAAATAGCAATTAAAATCCCTCCAATTCAAAATCAATAAAAAGTTTATATAAAAAGTCATCATGTTGAGTCGATTCTGAACCAGTCAGCTGTTAGATCAACTGTGAGCCAGGCATTTCCCATCATACCCTGGGTCAGCATGGCACGCTGCCTGCCTCAAATCAAAAAAATCAAATTGGGGATTGTGTGCTTTTCTTTTGCATCATTTCTGTATTTGCAGCGCTTTTGTGTATTTGGTTGTGTTGTGTGTATTTGCAGTTTTATTTCTTAATTTGCTTGTGTTTTGTCTATTTGCGTGTGTACATTACATTACAGACATTACATTACAGACTTTACATTATAGATATACATTTCAGACATTAGATTAGAGACATACATTACAGACATTACATTATGGATATACATTTCAGACATTATATTACAGACATTACACCACAGATAGACATTACATTACAGACATTCCATTACAGACTTTACATTACAGATATACATTACAGACATTACATTACAGACAGACAAATACATTACATTACAGACATTACATTACAGATAGACTTTACAGACATTACATTAGAGATAGACATTACAGACATTTACATTACAGACATTACATTACAGATAGACAAATGTAATGTCTGTCATGTAATGTCTGTAATGTCTATCTGTAATGTAATGCCTGTAATATATATCTGTAATGTACTGTCTGTAATGTCTTTCTGTAATGTAATGTCTGTAATGTAATGTCTATCTGTAATGTAATGTGCGTGGAGCGGACCAACCCGGACTCCTTAGTTATTGTCCTTGGTGACTTTAATAAAGGAAACCTCACTCATGAACTCCCTAAATACAGACAGCATATTAAATGCCAGACCAGAGAGGAGAACATTGTGGATCACTGTTACACCATAGTCAGATAATTCTCACGCTGTCCCCCATGCTGCACTGGGACTCTCTGACCATGTCATGGTCCACCTGATCCCCGCGTACAGGCAGACACTTAAACTCTGCAAACCTGTAGTGAGGACATCAAAGTAGTGGACCAGTGAGGCTGTGGAGGATCTTTAGACATGTTTGGACACCACTGACTGGGATGTGTTCAGGTCTGCTACCAACAGTCTGAATTAGTACACAGAGGCTGTGACATCATACATCAGCTTCTGTGAGGACTGCTGTATTCCATCACGCACCAGGTTGAGTTACAACAACGACAAACCCTGGTTCACAGCCAAACTCAGAAGGCTAAGGCATCCTGGACTCCGCAGGAACCTATGCCAGGATCCTGTTTGTAGACTTCAGCTCTGCCTTCAGTACCATCGTCCCAGCTGTGCTTCAGGAGAAGCTCTCCCAGCTTGGTGTGCCTGACTCCACCTGTAGGTGGATCACTGACTTCCTGTCTGACAGGAAGCAGCATGTGAAGCTGGGGGAACACGTCTCCGACTCTCAGACCTCAGCACCGGATCCCCTCAGGGCTGTGTTCTTTCCCCCCTGCTCTTCTCCCTGTATACCAACAGTTGCACCTCACGAGTCTGTTAAGCTTCTGAAGTTTGCAGACGACACCTCCCTCATTAGACTCATCTCTGATGGAGACAAGTCCGCATACAGGTGGGAGTCTGACCACCTGGTGACCTGGTGCAATCAAAAAAACAACCTAGAGCTCAACGCTCTAAAGACAGTGTAGATGGTTGTGGACTTCAGGAGGAACTCAGCCCCACCTGCCCCCATCACCCTCTGTGGCTCCACAATTGACACTGTGGAGTCTTTCTGCTTCCTGGGAACTATCCTCTCCCAGGATCTCAAGTGGGAGCTGAACATCAGCTCCCTCACCAAGATAGCACAACAGAGAATGTACTTCCTGCGGTAGCTGAAGAAATTCAACCTGCCAAAGAGAAAGATGTTGCACTTCTACACAGCCATCATTGAGTCCATCCTCACTTCCTCCATCACCATCTGGTATGCTGCTGCCACTGCCAAGGACAAGGGCAGACTGCAGCATGTCATTCGGTCTGCAGAGAAGGCGATTGGCTGCAATCTGCTGCTGCTTCAGGACCAATACGCCACCAGGACTCTGAAGCATGCTGCAAAGATTGTGGCTGACCCCTCCCACCCCAAGCACAAACTCTTTGAGACACTCCCCTCTGGCAGGAGGCTGACGTCCATCAGGACCAAAACCACACGCCACATGAACAGTTTTTTCCCCTCCACCACTAGCCTTATTAACAAGGCCCGGAACTACAGACATGTAATGTCTGTAATGTAATGTCTGCAATGTAATGTCTGTAATGTCTATCTGTAATGCAATGTCTGTAATGTAATGTCTGTAATGTCTATCTGTAATGTAATGTCTTTACAGACTGTAATGTAATTACAGACATTACATTACAGACATGTCTGTAATGTTATGTCTGTAATGCAATGTATGTAATGTAATGTCTGTAATGTAATGTATGTAATGTCTATCTGTAATGTTTGTAATGTAATGTCTATAATGCCTATCTGTAATGTAATGTCTGTAATGTCTATCTCTAATGTAACGTCTGTAATGTCTATCTGTAATGTAATGTCTGTCATGTAATATCTGTAATGTAATGTCTGTATTGTAATGTCTATCTGTAATGTCTATCTGTAATGCAATGTCTGTAATGTAATGTCTGTAATGTCTATCTGTAATGTTTGTAATGTTTGTAATGCCTATCTGTAATGTAATGCCTGTAATGTCTATCTGTAATGTTTGTAATGTCTGTAATGTATATCTGTAATGCAATGTCTGTAATGTATATCTGTAATGTAATGTCTGTAATGTCTATCTGTAATGTAATGTCTGTAATGCAATGTATGTAAGGTAATGTCTGTAATGTCTATCTGTAATGTTTGTAATGTAATGTCTGTAATGCCTATCTGTAATGTAATGTCTGTAATGTCTGTCTCTAATGTAATGTCTGTGATGCCTATCTGTAATGTAATGTCTGTAATGTCTGTCTCTAATGTAATGTCTGTAATGTCTGTATGTAAGGTAATGTCTGTAATGTCTATCTGTAATGTAATGTCTGTCATGTAATGTCTGTAATGTAATGTCTATCTGTAATGTAATGTCTGTCATGTAATATCTGTAATGTAATGTCTGTAATGTCTATCTGTAATGTTTGTAATGTAATGTCTGTAATGCCTATTTCTAATGTAAAGTCTGTAATGTCTATCTGTAATGTAATGTCTGTCATGTAATGTCTGTAATGCAATGTATGTAATGTAATGTCTGTCATGTAATATCTGTAATGTAATGTCTGGAATGTAATGTCTATCTGTAATGTAATGTCCGTTATGTAATGTCTGTAATGTAATTTCTGTAATGTAATGTTTGTAATGTAATGTCTGTAATGCCTATTTCTAATGTAAAGTCGGTAATGTCTATCTGTAATGTAATGTCTGTCATGTAATGTCTGTAATGCAATGTATGTAATGTTATGTCTGTCATGTAATATCTGTAATGTAATGTCTGTAATGTAATGTCTGTAATGCAATGTATGTAATGTTATGTCTGTCATGTAATATCTGTAATGTAATGTCTGTAATGTAATGTCTATCTGTAATGTAATGTCCGTTATGTAATGTCTGTAATGTAATTTCTGTAATGTAATGTCTGAAATGTAAGTCTGGAGCTTGATGCTCCTGGTAGGGTGTCCCATGGCAAAGTGGTCTCAGGTAAGGGGGCAGAAAAAGAATGGTTCAAAAACCCCTATGTGTCATCGAGGAAGAGGTGAAGTTACCCTGCCCAGAGGAAGCCCAGGGCCCCCGTCTGGAGCCAGGCCCAGATGGAGGGCTCGTCAGCGCCTGGTGGAAGGGTTTGCCATGGAACCCGGCCGGGCACAGCCCGGAAAAGCAACGTGGCACCTCCCTCTCCATCCCATGGGCCCACCACCTGTGGGAGGAACCTCTGGGGGTGGGTGCACTGCCACACGGGTGGCAGTGAAGGTCAGGTGCCTCGACAGAGGCTGGCTCTAGGGAAGTGGAATGTCACCTCTCTGTGGGGGAAGGAGCCGGAACTTGTGCGGGAGGTGTAGCGCTACCAATTAGATCAGGTGGGGCATACTTCTATGCACATTCTCGGTTCTGGAACAATACTCCTGGTTAGGGGCTGGACTCTTTTCTCCTCTGGAGTTACCCAGGGTGTCAGGCACCGGGCGTGTGTGGGGATACTCACAAGCCCCCGGCTGAACACCACTACGTTGGAGTTTACCCCGGTGGACGAGAGGGTCGCCTCCCTATGCCTAGGGGTTGAGGGGGACTCTGACTGTTGTTTGTGCATATGCACCAAACAAGGGCTCGGAGTATTCAGCCTTCTTGGAGACCTTGAATGGAGTGCTGCATGGGGCTCCAGTGGGGGACTCCATAGTTCTGCTGGGGGACTTCAATGCGTACGTGGTCAATGATGGAGACACATGGAGAGGCATGATTGGGAGGAACGGCCTCCCTGATCTGAACCCGAGTGGTTGTTCGTTGATGGATTTCTGTGCTAGTAATACAAAAAACCATCCAAATCGTAGCAACAATATTTTAATCGTTTCATCTGATCTGAGGCTCTATGTTTAGGACACTGGGGTGAAGAGAGGCGCAGAGCTGTCAACCAATCACTGTCTGCTGGTGAGTTGGGTCAGGGGGTGGGGGAAGACTCTGGACAGACCTGGTAAGCCCAAACGAGTAGTGCGGGTAAATAGGGAACGTCTGGAGGAGGCCCCTGTCAGACGGACTTTCAACTCACACCTCCAGCAGAGCTATTTGTGCATCCCTGTGGAGGCATTGAACCCGAGTGGACAATGTTCACAAAGTTTCCATTGCTGAAGGTGCGGAGGGGAGCTGTGGTCTTAGGGTCTTAGGTGCCTCAAGGGGCGGTAACCCACGAACACTGTGGTGGACACCGGTGGTCAGGGAAGCCGTCCGACTGAAGGAGTCTTTCTGGGATATGTTATCCCAGAAGACTCCAGAGGCAATTGCAGGGTACCGAAGGGCCCGAAGGGCTGCAGCCTCTGCCGTGAAAGAGGCAAAGCAGCGGGTGTGGGAGAAGTTCGGAGAAGACATGGAGAAGGACTTTCGGTTGGCACCAAGGTGCTTCTGGAAAACCGTTCGTCACATCAGGAGGGGGAAGTGGGGAACCATCCAAGCTGTGTACCGTAAGGATGGGACGCTGTTGACCTCAACTTAGGAGGTAATAGGGGGGTGGAAGGAGCACTTTGAGGAACTCCTAAATCCAACTAATATGGCCTCTATGGTAGAGGCAGAGCTGGAGGATGATGGGGGATTGTCGTCAATTTCCCAGATGGAAGTCACTGAGGTAGTCAAACAACTCCACAACTGAAAATTGTAAACTAAATTGACACTAAATTGTTGCAGTGACTGGTGCTACAGTATTGTGACCATGGCCAAAGAAATAAGACTAGTGTAGCTATTAGATAACCTGGGACGAGTAATTAAAAAAAATGCAAAAACACAATAATCCAGAAGACGGTTCAAAAGCAACAGTACAAATATCTCCAGTTGTTTGAGGTACATACTGTTCCAAACAAAGACTTCAGAGGCTGCAAGTAAATGAGGCAACAGGGTATGAAGCCTGCCAAGAGCACTGCTGGAGTCACAGCTGTTCAAATCGAAAAGAGTGGGAGAAGGTGTAGACACTGTTATGATTCTGGGACACTCACTCTGATTACACATTTGTCGCCCTCTAATTGTCATCCTCAACAAAGATGAAGTATAGCTTCCCGTTGCACCATACATACTAACATAATAACAGAGTTGAGTTGGCCAAAATCGGTACGACTGACATCCGTAACAAACCCGATGGACGGAAATTGTTTTTGTGAATCAGTGTGTGTAAGAGTGTGGGTATGTCTTGTAGCTTTACATGTTTTCGGTAGTTTCCTGTCAAGTTATGGTTTCCTTCCTTCCTGTTTCCTTGAGTCTAAAACCAGAAGGGCAGTTTGACCCAGAAGGGTTTTTGATTGATCAGGGCACTTTAGCCTGAGGGGTCCTGCTTTGTCCACAGTGGGTCTGCAAACATCTTTATCACTTCCCCTTAAACCCAGGAATCACTCTGCAGTGATGAATGAGGGAGAGGCATGGGGGTACACAGGAACAGGGGTGACAAAGCCCTGTGTCACAGCAGCACACAGCTGGACAGGGGCAGAGGAATGGGACTCAATTGGGCAGGCCTAGGGGGAGGAGGGGTCTTATAAATGGTTGCTGCTTTGGGCCAAATACTCAATTAGCTGATCTGACAAAGTGCTCCGTCTCCCCTCTGCCTTTGTCTTTTTTTTCTGGCTTGTTACTATGTTCGTCCTCAACCTACAGGTGGAGGAGAAGGAGACGCGTGCAGGTGTTATCAGAGCACAAGGGCAAAGAGGATGTTTTCAAGCTCATGCTTTATCATCAATTAAATGTGATGAGATGAGACTTCATTGAGAGGAATTTAGTTTTTCTTTACAACCTTGGCCTTATTATCAGAGTTTTGGCTGTGATATTTTTAGTCACCAACTTAATTACTGGGATATGGGGCTGCAGGGAGTTCTGCTTGTAAAATTGTCCTCTATTTGAAATTAATCCCCTAAAGTGAAATTCAGTTTTGGACATAATGTCTTAAGAGAGCTACACAATAAGAGAACTACACAACATGTCATGGGGCGTTGCAAGCATTATTAACAAGACTATGTTTAATATATGCATTATGTGAAAATATCAAATATTAGTTTACGGTTTAGGGTTCTTATATCTTAATTTTTATTATGAAAAAAAAAATGGGAGGAGGTTTTCAGGCCCAGGGTGGGGGTGCCCATATATTTCCTAGTACATGTATTTTAACTTCTCTCCACAGGTAACATGGAAGGTAAGTATTTTTTATCTGCTCTAGCATACGTATACAGCATGTTAAGTAACTCAAGTAAGTATTAACATAGGAATGTACAGCTAACTTAGCACAGACCTCAAAAAGTGAAGCAATAAACAACGTGTATTATATATTCATCTAGCAACTGAAACGTTTCTTTTCACAGATTAATTTCATCATGAAAAATAACTAACTCATTCTAACACTTTGTATCTTTACTTACGGTCACGGACATATCATCTCCAAGGCTTAACCCTTGTGTTGACTTCGGGTCACATTGACCCATTTTAAATTTTTGTTTTATATCAGAAAATATGGGACGTAGAAATAAGCGCTGAAAATGTGTAGAAGACAAATTTAACAATTTAAAATGTTGGAAAAAGCAAAAACAAACTGTGAAAAAAAGGCGTCAAAAACATCGAGAAAAAAAAAAGAAGGCTTAAACGAAAGGAGAGCACTGTTTCACGTGCACACAGTAGCTTGTTTTTTGTTCAACTGAAAACAAATTGGAGAATGGAAAGCGAAACTTAAGAATACCTTAGCGCTACCTAAAATGTCCACTAGGGGTCAGTATATGCAAAGCATAAACGGGGATAACAGAATAGACAGACTTTTAGTTGTTGTTGGGAGCTATGCAAAATAAAAGGCTGCAAGACAGAAGCCGAGCTGACCATCTTGCTGTTGGACTAGTATTAACTAGTCTATATCCACGACGTTCCACTTCCGGGATTGCTACGTTGCTGATGGAATTTCTGCCAGATTTCACTCTTTTCGGCCGGATGTCCGTCACCTTCTGCTTTCTTTGTGTTGACATTTGTGTTGATCGATTTCTGAGGACTATGGTTGACTGCTCCTCAGATCTCTGCATGGTAAATCCAGACAGCTAGCTAGACTATCTGTCCAATCTGAGTTTTCTGTTGCACGACTAAAACAACTTTTAACGTACACATGTTCCACCAAAACAACGAGGCTATTTTGCAGTGGCACCGTGGCTCCCTCTGGCGATTAGTCCCACTCAAGACCAGAGGTGTCAATTAACAAAGTACAAATACTTTGTTACCTTACTTAAGTAGAAATTTGGGGTATCTGTACTTTACTGGAGTAATTATTTTACAGCAGACTTTTTAATTCAATGCCTTATTTAGGTGCCACTTAAATGACTGCGCTTCTCTCTGATGCTCCAAAAACGGACGTTAGAGGGAACTGAAACATCGCCACACAGGACGCTAGTTAACACTACACTCGACAGCAGGTAACGTTAGCCTACCGTTAGCTAGCAGCTGGAGTAAACACGGTTAAAATGCTGACAGCTAAACTGTGTAAAAATGTGTCTGTATTTCACTGTAGGGGATTGTAACACCAGACTGTAGCTGCCGTTGTCTGAAAAACACAGAAGAGATGTGTCACCTTTTTCAGCCCTTCTGAGTTTGCACATATGATATGAACATTATTATAGTCATTATGGCCTTTGGAAAAAAAAAATTTTTTGTGGAGGTGGGGTAGTGCACGATAGGCCCCTGTAGGGTGGGCTAAGCTTTTGTTCTTAATGGCCTTTTTTCCCCCTTACATTACTTTTATACTTTAAGTAGTTTTGAAACCAGTATTTTTACACTTTTACTTTACTTTACTTAGTCTTTTCAAACCCTAGTATCTATACTTCTACTTGAGTAGTTAATGTGAATACTTTTGACACCTATGCTCAAGGCGATTGTGATTGTTTTAAAGAAATGGCAATAAACCAGAGCATGTTTTTCTCCCATCCCAGAATGTTGTGTGGACTAGCCAGACCTTCCTCCGCAGCAATGTGGAAGAAGCTCTGGCAAGGCGAGACGTATTTGCTGACTGCTGTGCCTTGTGTTTGTCGCTCTTGCTTGATGTTTGGCTGTTTGCAAAGATGTCCACTCGCTAGTTTTTGATCATGAGTGATGTAATCATAACAAATGCACATGTACAGCTGTCCACGTTTTTGATATCAGTGTATAAGTGAATTACACTCTGAAACTATAGGGGTGCAAAATCACAAAAAATACCAATGTTACGCAATGTTGCTTGAAAAAAAGATTAAAGTCTTCGCCATGTCTTAAAGCATTATAGGATGGACATTTCCTGCTAAAGTCCCAGGAGACATGTAGTTGTTTCATTGTTTTTTTTTTCATTATCATGCTCTTAACGGTGTGTCTATCTGTGTATATGATATGGGGGGAGCAGAGGGTTTCATTATATGCCCTATATATCCTCTTGCTGTTCCATTTGCAAAATGTGATCAGTAATTATGCTCTCTCATTACTGCGACCTGGAGATCCGAGCCTGAGGAGCCCGCTGGGACCCTTCAGATAACTCAGTGACACAGGGAGCTGTAGAGAACACCAATACTTAAACACTAACTACACAACACATAACAGCCCTTATCTGGAGGCTCCAGCCAGCTGACAGAGGCTCACTGAAAACATATTGAGGAGTGCTCCCTACAGAGTAAGAGGGCTGTTAAAATAAGCTCAGAAATAAAGACATACACACAGTTTATATACAAACACACACCAGCCGTACTGTTCTTCTATACGTGAATGTTTGGATGGTGAAAGAATGAACAACACACAGCACAGCAACACAATCCATTTTTTTACTTTTGAGTCTGACCATCTCAGCGCCACCTTTCCCTTTTCTTTTTTGGCTTTCCATCATTAGACTCACACACTGTCTGTTAACATTACCGATAGACTTCCAAACGTGACGAAGAAAAAAAGAGGTGTTCGATGGCTTATGTCATAGGCTGACCAGGGCTATGCCATTTGGGGAGGGGCCGCTTACTGATCCCCCTATATTCCTGAAAATCAGAGACATGGTTGTGGATGTTAGTGCTTTCTGATTAGCCTGTGTTTGTATTGAAATAAGAGACTGCTGCGGCCCGCCGTATGGGTTGAGCAGAGGCTGCACAGTTTGACCAGCGTGAAGCGGCCGCACACCAGGCCGCCGGATGGTGTTGCTAACAACTTGCAATGTATGACTATTATCAGACCAGCCCTCGCGGTCTCGAAACACAACCGGCCCACCGGGAAAAGTCCTGACTCTCCTGATTGTCACTCCGCCTCTGGTTGATCCTAGGGCTGTGCAATTGATCAAAATTTCAATCGCAATTTTGGCTCCTAATCACCAAAATAGAAAAATCGAGGAAAACGATTATTTTGCACATAACGTTTTGCAAGTAAACTCTTATTTTGTCTTATTTTCTGTTCTGAATGAAAATAAAAAATGTTCAAACGGGAAAAGTATTAAGGGAAATATCACAGTTCTAGGTATTTACTACTGCTTCACTGGTTTTTTCAAAGTTCATTACTTGCAACATCTTTCCCAAAAGTCAATGAGTAATCGTGGTAAATAATTGTGATATAAATATTGATGTATTGAATAATTTTGATTGTGAGTTTTTTTTTTCGTAATTGGGCAGCCCTATCAATATTTTTAGCATTTACAGGCCCTCAAACATCTTTATATTTAAATGTTTGTGTGTGATGACCTTTTTAATTCACTTGTTATACCATTCACACAGAGTGTCTATCACTGCAGCTCAGGATAACAATACTTTGTAAGTGTTCAATCTGTAGTAGACTCAATGAAATCATAATTGGAAATAAGAAAATAAACCCATTGTTGCCTTTAGCTGGAAAAAAGCCATCCACACTCTAGATATACCTCATTAGACATTAAATTATTTTCTTGCACAGATTTCTACAGCTTCCTTTTGCTGTTGAATTTACCTAATTTTCCAGTGGGAATTTTTGTTTTTTTCTTTCAATAAAAAAAGTTTTTTCAAAGTATGCCACACTTAATAGGCACATTTTGGGTTGGGACCTCCTCGGCACAAGTCTGATTGCTGCCCCTTACATGCTCTTCTCCTGTTTATGCACCAAATATGAGCCCCTATCATACATGCACTGCAAACCTGAAATGATCTAGACATTACCCGGCGGAGCTGCATGTGAGAACACAAATGTCCAGATCAGTTGCATCCGACATCAAACAGTGTTTACCCTGCCAGCTTCCTCGCACAAAGTGTGTGTGTATTCCCTGATTGAGCTGAAAAATTCACAGCAAGAGATTGGGCGTGATGGCAACGCTTCATGCCCCTCGCGCAAAACCGGAAGAAAGCAAACATCCGAGGGTGAGAAGAAGAGCGTGATTTACACAGGGCAATGGAAATGTCTAACTGGAGAGAAAATGAGATTTGGGAACTTCTGCCGGGAAGGTCCGACTCCGAAATTGTCAGACAACGGCAAGAGGCTTGTTTGTTTATGACTAAATTACAAATGGTTTTGTGACATAGTGAAAGCAACGTCATGTCTGCTGCACGCTCTACACAGCGACACCCCTCGCCTAAACCAAACAGAGCATTTCCAGGAAGTGAGAACGCATCTGAGACACACCATCTCCTGTTGTGTACTACATGTATGAAAGGGGCTACTTCAGGAACTGATTCCTTGGACATTGTCCGGGGTTATTATATGTATGTCATATGTAATTATTTGGTGTCACCCTTGTCCTTTAATAGGCACTCTACTCACCTCTCTGTCAGTTTGGGAATGTGATTCCACATGGCCATGTACTCAGCCCATCTATATTTGCCCCATTGGCTGATATGTGGTTGGATGTATGCAAGTGTGTTTTTTTAAATAAATTCTTCTCCATACCTACCCTATTCAAATGTTCTTCGTAATGCATTTTATAATGACCCTGATTAAAGCCACAAGAATAAGAATAAAAAGTACAATATTTCCTTCTGAAATGTAGCGGAAGTAGAAAGTGGAATGAAAAGAAAAGACTCAAGGAAAGTACAAAACCCTCAAATGTGTACTTTAGTAAAGCACTTGAGTAAATGTACTTCCACCAGTGTCTATCTCATTAAATTGGTTTGACTTGAAAGAGAGATAAAGATAGAGAGACATAGTTAGTCAGTATGGGGGAGCTAGGGTAGCAGGCTTCGTGCTGTAGCCAGCAGTTAAACTGTTTGGGACAGAAAGCCCTTTTGGCAGCTTCGGCAAGCTTTACAGCTGAAAGCTCTGCAAAATGTTTGCTCCTGTTTTGGATCCACACCATCACCATTATTTAGCCAGCGAGCTTGCCAACACTAACTGCCTAATTAAGCATTCAGCGGTGCTCTCACTCTGACTTTGAGGTCATTTTCACTCAGGCTTACAATACCATGATTTCATTTTGCAGATAGTACATCACCAGCTCATTGTTATGGATAGCAGCTCTTGGAAACGGTTTTAGCGAGGCTCGTTTAATCACAGAAATTAAACAATTCACATTATCTACACTCGGCTTTTATCGTAATCTAAAAGACGTGACTGTATCAGACCTTTTCTTGCTTTTCCACGGTACACCGATTGCAAGTAAATTTTTAGAGCTTGTGTCAAGATTTTTTACTGATCATCTACAGGGCTTGTTCTCAACTATCCCTATGCTGTATCGCTGGCCTTTTTATCCCCTAAATCGATGCTGGGGATCTTTGAGCATGGGCTGTTAGTGTTTTCTAAATCCAGGCTGAAAAGAAGGGTAATTGGGCCTTCTCGGTAGGGCACTGGTGAAACAAGCTTCCATCAGGCTTGGTTTAAACAGACACAAAAACATTTATCGGTGTGCTACTGCCTTATAAATTCTGCTTTCAATTTGTCACTATTATCTTTAATGCTATTTTAGTACTTGTTCTATATATGTTTAGACATGATAAAATGAATAAATGAATGAATAAAGCCGGTGAATGTGATGACAGTTGAATCTCTCTCTATTGTTTAGCGTAACAAGCTGCAGAGAAGAGGGCAAACGTCTACAACCTTCCCATCTGTGCCCTGGTCCCGCCAACTAAGAGGGTTGCAATGACGTGCCCTATGTGTATTTTCCCTCCTTATCTATGATAGCAGAGATGTGGACTCACAAATCTAATAACTAATGACAAGCCTTTTGCAGCAACTTGATAGCCTCATCCTCCCCAAGGCCAAAGACTGATGCTTTGCTCTAAAAAAGTGTGCATCAGATCAACTGTTCATTGTCCTGACAAAAGGTGTACTAAATCATTCTGACATCGGCCAATCACGTTGCACAATGCAGGAGGGAAAGGTACATTAAGCAGTGCACACCAAAAACAATATAACATTCAGACGATTAAATATTAAGGTAAGAAAATGACAATGTCTTTGGCTGGTGGAAATGGCAAACTACTCAGGTGAGGTGGCAACTTGTATCAGCTGTAGCTAATTAAAATCAATGGCATATATGTTACATGCCAAGGATCCTATCTGAAGTCAAAGAAGCCTCACTTTGTAACATTAGGTAGCACGGTGGCTCAGTGGTTAGCACTTCTGCCTCACAGCAAGAAGGTTTCTGGGTCCGAATCCAGGTGTGTGGAGTTTGCATGTTCTCCCTGTGCTTGTGTGGGTTTCCTCCGGGTGCTCTGGTTTCTTCCCACCATAAAGACATGCATGCAACAGGACTACAGTTGAAAATTTGCCGACTGGCTAACACTGGCGCATTTACAGAAATGTTGATTAATGTGCATTGTCCTGAATAAATAAATCTTTCTTTCTATCACTCTAATATCACCAGTGGCTGTTGGTGTTTGTAGATTAATTAGCCCCATCCCAAATGTGGTTATAGTTCAACAATACCAAAAGAATGTAAAATCATGCGTAGCTCACCTTGTAGAGCAGGTGCCCATATATATATATATATATATATATATATATATATATAATATAAGGTTTACTACTCTATGCAGCGGCCAAATTAAAATCTGACCTGTAGCCCTTTGCTGCATGTCATTCCCTCTCTCTCCCCTTTCATTTCTTCAGCTGCTCTCTCTCCCTTTTCATGTCTTCAGCTGTCCTATAATAATAAAGTCCAAAAAATAATCTTAGGAATAAGCAGCTTTATGTCTATTTTAGTTGTCTAAATCCCCCAATTAAACCTTTTTTCATATCAAAATAATGTTTTAACATTATCATCTTGGTTGTTCTGATTCAGGACATCCAGTATTTAGAACAAGGAGCTTGTTTAAAATAAGGTGTGCAAAGTCAGTATGCCGCAGCTGTTCAACGTGTCTGATACATATTTAATCAACATTTTATATAATATGTTGCTGATCACATTTTATTGGTTCTCAAAATTGTGGTGTTTCTGCCTTCTCAGTCAACCAAAAAAAATACAGATCTCTATTAAAATTGAGTTTTAGTTATTTTTAAAGTTTATTGAAAGCTGAATAAAAAAAATGAAAAATTGATTAAACAAATTAAATGGTATCAAAAGTCAGATTTGATTGCTTTTAAATGTTTTCAAATTTATTAAGGAAACATGCTTATTTTCAGATTCATACTTGTATTTTGGGTTTCTCCTAGAATATTTTAGCATTCTTTAATGTTCAAAAAACACAACTTTCCTCATACTGTCTGTCTGAATACTGCACTGTCATTGTAGCCAGGGAATGACTGTAACGGCACCGTAGCGGCACTTTCTTCCGATATACAGTGTAGGTATGACATCACAACTGTACGGTAGTCCTGATGGCTCATTTAAAGACAGTTTCTGAATACGGATTGTGTGCATTTCTCTGTGGATTAAGCGTTTCGATACTTTCATAGTATTTATATAGCCCCTTGACATCAAAGCATCTATTATTTATGCTAAATTAATATTCTAATTGTTATGCTGTTACATTTGTTTTAATGCCATCTAATTAGTTTTTTTTGTTCAGGACTCAACACACTGGACTTGACTTGGGAATTTACTTGGGACTTAGAAGCCAAGACTTTGTCTCACCTTTGTATTATAGTGTGAAAAGTGATGTAACTCCAATGTGAAAATATGACACTTAGGTTTATGATGGTTACTTTTAATAACTTAAACAATTTTGACACTTTTCAAGTGCAAGTCCAATATTAACTAAGCAATGGGGTCTTGTTAACCTACTTAAAAAAATGCATTGGATCATAAAGAATGAGAAGAACAAGTTGTACTATATTTTATTTATAGAAGCCTCTTACTAATGTGCTGAGTGTATGGATTTTTTTGTGTGTGGAAATGCCAGTTGGTCAAAACAACATGATAATATGAACTGCTGAGCTAGGCAGAACTCCCAATAAGTGTGAGGCAATCCTCTGCTAAATTAGCTTAAGCGCAGTGCATTTGATTGACATTTTTAAATGTCACAGGTGATAAACAACAGCAGCAACAATTATAATGACACTTCAATGCAGGAGCATCGTTAGAAAGAAAGGAGAGAAGATGTGGGAAATATAAAAAATTAAAAACATGTAAATTGTTGAGCTTTAGTGGTCAACAATATATTATAAGGGAGTTCCTAAGTGGTGTTCTTACAGTCTACGTTCTAATTGTCATATTTAATCAATGATAATGACAGCAGTTATTAACAAATTAAAAATTAGAGGCAGTCTCAAGGAACCTTAGCTGGCAAGGCCTAGTTGTTAAACAATATTACAAATTCTACATTTTGGATACATATCTTTGAATAAATAATGCAGTTAGCTCCTGAAGGTGTTGTGTTTGTTTTCGCTGCTTTTATTCGTTAGGAGCGTAGTCCTCGCGGTGGCTGTTGTACTTGTACACAGAGGTCAGTAGGGTATTATAAATATTTATATCATCATAACCTCCCATAACATTGCTGTGCCGAGAGCTATTCTACATGATGAAGGGCCTCTGTAGAAGACGTGGCTCTGTTTGGTCACACCACGGGCCTGGATGGTAATCACACTCTCTTTCCAAGCCATTAAAACTAAAAGGTGACGTTTATTAGACAGCGGAGGAAAATAAACAAGCTCTAATTGGCTCACACCGGGAGCACTCGGCTCTCCCCTTGGCCCCTTTTGTCAGAGAATAAAACCTGCCAGGGAGTGAGGTGCAAAGCTCAAGAGCCGACTGACCTTTGGAGACTCACCGCTTTTAATTCAAGTGGACCTGCAACGCCAATAATGGCTCCAAGGAGTGCAGCGCCAAGCTTTTATTTACAAATATGCAGACAATATTGCCACCTATGAGACCCATGACTGGTGTGAAATGGGCCGCGTTATGTAACAAATGGAAATAAGATGGAGCATTTTTAACAGCTTCCTTTTCATTGTCTGACTGACCTTGCAGCCTGCGCAGACTTGCACTTCATCACAATGCGATTTGTGACGCTGTAGTTCTTCAAGAGCCTTTGCAAAGGAAGCTGTGTAAGACATAATTTACCGACAGACAGCCCTCTTAAGAATCCAATTTAAGGACCCTCTGTTCCTGAGTGTGTTTCGATCATCTTCACAGTTGTCTTTCATCCTTCTTTTTCACACTATCAAACACAATGCCTGTGAGGAGGTGGCACACACACCGTGCCGACAGGGAACAATGCCGTGCCACCAGGTAGGGAAGCATTAGAACAATGTCTGCAAACACATTAGGCAATAATGTGACACTTTCATTGCAGTGGAATAAAGTGCTACTATTACTACATTACACCTTCTCCTAACTGTCAGCTGCTCAGGTGGCAGAACAGTGACAGGTATGATTGTTGTCTTATTATCCCCTCAATGTTTTCTTAAGGGGATGAACATCCCATTTATGGGAAGATGCATGATTATGTGTGGAAATTAACTCACATGTAACACCTAATCACTTGGGATGCAGGCTAGTTTGTGTTTTTACCCAAGGGTGTAGATTTAGTTTGGGGGGAGTGGGGGGAGATAAAGTAAGCTGTGAATACTCGCTATAATGTATTTACATTAATTTGTATCAACCTAGAAAATGACACGTTATGGTCACCCTAACTCTAGTGAACTGGGATTTAAAGCAACCTTTTTTAAAGATTAAATTTAGTTTTTTTACATTAACTATGGATTACATAGTGCTTGTATGTAAAAGGGGCCAAAGAAAATTATGAATTACGATGAACTAAAAGAAAATAAGCACCCAACTCTGCAGCTTTTCTCAACACAATTAAGCTTTAGATCATCTTCCGGCTCGTTGTTTTGGTTTTCAGGCCTGCCCACAACTTTACTTTTTAGGTTCAGGTGGTTTTTCATCTCATCTCATCAATTCTCGTCTAAAAAACAATGTCCTTTGCTGCCTTAGCCTTGATTTATCTTCAGTTCAAATGCAGAGAGAGAATATTAAAATGACATATTATCTCCTGTACATTCAAATGTACATTTAACGATTCTTTCATCCATTAGTACTGTCTGTGGAGCTTCTTGTCAGGCTCCATCAAGCTCCATCAATCAGAGGTTAAGGGCAGCTGGATTCTCGCGATATCACAAGATAATTAGCGGGGATCTCATATCACACTAAAATCCGTCTTGTCAGGCTTCAAATAATGTCTTTGTGTCTGAATAGCAGTGGACCGGACCAATCTGGTGAGGAGCTACTGGCAGCTTCAGGCGTGGTTAAGGTCTGTAACAGCCGCGACTGTTCATTCAAAACAACAATGGTGGATTTGATAGACAGATGGTTCATCCAATCACCTGAAAGGAATTTTCTTTTTGCCCACCCTTTTCCAAACAGTTTCCAGTGACTGCATCTCAAATGTCATGTGTAACAAACCATCTGGTGCGTCAGGTTACCTGTACTGTATGTAGCCATAGAGGCAGAACCAAAAGTTAACATAGTTGTTTTGTTTTGCTCTCAAAACCTATTATTGCCTTGAATTCAAGGGAACCTATGAGCTTATTTGCATTTTTTATCAGCTCAGACAATTTAGACATTTGGATTATGACACACTGTTTAGAGATGTTTTTGCAACTGACTTAATTCGTAGCAATTACTGTAAATGCCAGGGGGACAAAATTTAGACCTTTGTTTTAACCAGTCCCTGCTTCTTCACAGTGGGGAGCGTGCCTATGTTCCCACATTTCTAAGATTTTCTTTTTCAATGAAAATTAGGCCCTATGTTCCCACATTTCCTTTTTCATAAATTTGTATGAGATTGTATCCCTCATTCTCCAAATTTGGTAGCCAATTACACCCAACCTATTATCCAGTAACAATGGACTACAGATGGAATGTAACCCTAACCCTAACATAGGGCCTAATTTTAAGAAAGATCTTAGAAATATGAGAACATAGGGCTGTGGGAACATAAGGCTGACCCATCACGTTGTACTTGCAAATCTGTGTTGGTGATAAGACGTTTTTGATGTTCAGATGGTCCTGATAGCGGTGCTCATAATGCAATGACGCTTTGAGTGATGATTATCTAATGTGAACCTTATGTCTCTTTGTCTCCTGCACTTCCCCCTCCCTGCTGTTCGTACAGTAAACCACCCCTATACCAATACATCACAGCAATAGGCAGCCCAGCTGCCGTAGCTTTAAGGAATAGCACTGTCATGTCCTTATATCCTCTCCTCGCACTTGAAACTAGACATGATGCATAGAGTGGATTGCCACAGTTGACATGAAATTCAGTATATCAAATAAGCTCAGTGCGGCGGCCCAGCAGCATGTCTCCAGGTAACAGTACTTCAAACGGGTAAGAGATGTATCTTACTGATCCTCTGTGAGGCATGAGCAGAGATGAAAGAAAATAATTCCTGTTCAGTTAAGTAAGTAAATGTATCATAACTGCCAAAGAGTCCCGGGAGAATAAAGGGAGGTATCACTCCACCCTCTTGGAGGACCTTCCCAGGCTTTGTTGGCATACACTGCCTTTTTCTTTTATTCCTTTTCTTTTAGACCAACACGGCGTGCAATGACAAGCTGTTAAACGTGTGTATTTTGTTTGATCACAGTTCAATTTTACGTCAGTGTAATATGAATCAGACCAATTCTTTAGTTGTTGTCAAATCTGTGCTCGTGCAATGTTGATGCAGTCCTATCCTCATACTGTATATCCTGACAGCTTCTCGCCAACTTTAAAATGAAACACCTTCTGGTGTTGAGACTATTAAATGTTAATGTATATTTTACCAGCATGAAGCTATTTTCCCTGTCTTACACCTACTGTACAAAGCTCATGATAGATGGTCAAACAATATCTCACAAGTATATTGAAAATACGTGACCGACCCTGATATCCAGCCAAATCCAATGATTTTCAGATCAGGCCTTGCTTGAAATGACAGATAGTTAGCGGTTCAAGCACGTAGAATGTGTGTATAATTTAATCATATTTCAAGTCAAAGAGACAGTTATTGATTATTGGACAGATTTGAATAAGCCTATTTACTGAAACAGTGTATTAGCTGATACACCAGGAGGTGTAGAATAGAGAAAGAGGTTCCCTATTCTCTCTTTACTGTATGCATGAAAGCAAATAGTGACATTTGCAGATATTATGGCTAATTCTGCTTTAATATAACCATTCACTTTCTAAGTAACTGTAATGATATTAATCAAATGGAGCTGCTGCTATTACTGGAAGATTATTACTTTTGAGATTGTGATCCATTGTATTGTAGAAATGTGTGCATTTTTCATTTGGAGACGCGCCATTGCTTTATCCCTCTTAGAGTAAAAGTTACCAAACAAAAACTTAATTAATTAAAAAAGAACTTTTTTAAATTATTTTTTTATTACAGCACAGTAAATTGCAAAGATATCTTCCTATTTCGTACAAATAAAGAATGTGTGAATAACAACTTGAGGCTTTCCCCAATTAGAGTTCCCCAGTCCCCATATTGCACAGTGCCAAAACACAACATCTAGTTTTGTATTCTCATCATTACAGAGATTGCATATGGCTCACTGGGGTAATGAGATTAAATTATGTTATATATATAAACTCCACATGTAGGAGGAGATCATGGGGGGGGGGGGACATGTCACACTTATAATGGGGAGGCAGTTTCCCTAATGACAACACTGACACGCAAGGGGAGTCTCATTACCCACCAGGACAAATGAGTCAATAATAATAATAATAATAATAATAATAATAATAATAATAATATAATAATAATAATAATAATACAAAATAACAGGAAGAAGCTATGTAATTCATACCAATCAACTTATTATTTTTTTTTCATAAGTTCATAATGACATCTGACTACTTGCTTCTGTCTGTTTTGTGTGCTTTGTAAGGACACAGATGACTGCAGGCGACCACTGTGGATACATTTTTCTTGTTTCTCATTTTCTTTTTTTAGCATGGCAGCAGCAGCAGCAGCAGCAGCAGCAGGAAAACAGACTCAGTACCGAGAATCCGCAGACAAACTAGGAGGGTTGTGACAAAGCCCCACATCCAGTGACAGAGACGAGTGGGTCACCTAACCTTAGGCGTTGTTCTGCGGCCTGCCTGGCTTTGAGAACCTCATCTGCAGAGAGGTCCCACCTAAAATGGGGAGGCAGTTTCCCTAATGACAACACTGACATGAAAGGGGAGTCTCATTACCCACAAGGACAAATCAGTCAATAATAATAATAATAATAATACAAAATAAGATAGATAGATAGATAGATAGATAGATAGATAGATAGATAGATAGATAGATAGATAGATACTTTATTGATCCCCAAGGGGAAATTCCAGGTCCCATTAGCTTAAGGACATCACACACAACATACACATACATCATAAACAGGATGATAAAATAACAAATATCAAAAAACAAACAAATCCACATGAATAATATGGACAAGAAAAGAAAAGATACTAAATAAAATTTAAAAAAAACACATGAATGTACTAAGGGATGTATAAGCATGAGACACTTGCAGTGACAGGGCAGGTAAGGTGCTCTGTGGTGAGGTGCTCTATGAGAGTGTGTGTCATGGTGGTAGTGCAAATAAGTTCAATAGTGCAAGGATAAAATGATAAAGGAAGGAGTTGTGCATATGGGCTAATATAGCAAAATAACAACAGGAAGAAGATATGTAATTCATACCACTGGTCTGATTCAACTTATTTTTTTTGCATAAGTTCATAATGACATCTGACCACTTGATTCTGTCTGTTTTGTGTGCTTTGTAAGGACACAGATGACTTCGGGCGACCACTGTGGATAAATTTTTCTTGTTTTTCATTTTCTCTTTTTAGCATGGCGGCAGCAGCAGCAGCAGCAGCAGCAGGAAAACAGACTCAGTACCGAGAATCCGCAGACAAACTAGGAGGGTTGTGACAAAGCCCCACATCCAGTGACAGAGACGAGTGGGTCACTTAACCTTAGGCATTGTTCTGCGGCCTGCCTGGCTTTGAGAACCTCATCTGCAGAGAGTTCAGCTCCAATGGTAGCACGAGCGCTCCGAGTAATTAATAACATTATGTTCTGTAATTACCTTCTATGTGTCCCCCATGGCCCAAGGGAACAGAGCAGCAGCTAATGGGAGTAATGTGTCAGGTTTAGAGAGCAGCCACAGTGACCAAGAGTCTAAGACTGACCCAATTATTTTACTGCTTGACGAGGAAAAAACTTCATCTGGAAACTGCTCCACACACGATCTTCCTCATTATATATATATTAAAGAAATTGCAGATGGATAGAAAGCAGGTGTGTTTCAAGTGTGTGCATTTATATTGTAGTGTGTGTAAGAGTGTTAATTAAAATTTACTATCATGGCTCTGAGACGCAGATAAAGTTCCTGTGGAGGAAGATGCTTAACCCATCCGTTCCTCTCCCCACCGCTTTTGTCTACCCCCTCCATCTTAATAAAAAGGACCCAGATAGCAGTGTGAGTTTGTCTTCCCTGAGTCTCATCATTAGTATAATAGTTCAATCCAAGCAGCATGATACGGACACTAACCTTTTCATCACCTTTTTTGTTTTAACTGAACACATCACAGTGTGTCCTTTTTTTTTTCCATTTTCCTGGTCACTTTAAAAGAGTGATGCGTGATGCTAATGTATGAGAGGAAACCATTCTGAAACCTTTTTTCAGTTTTTTTCTTACTTTATCCATCGCCATTTTCCCCCAAGGACATGATAATGTCAACGCATAATACCATTTCTTTATGTTAAATTTGTTTAATCAGCGTTAATCACGATGGTGTTTATAGCAAGCCATTGTCTCTGAGATTGTAACCCATTTCAAAAGGTCAAATTAATCAATTTTCCCGATGTTAAATTAATTAGGCATTCAAACTTTTTTCAGAACACTTGCATAATGAGGAGGGTTTTTTTTAATTGATTTTTTTAAGCGAAGAAAGAGAACATTCTATAACGTATAAGAATAGTAAAACAACTTTCTCTCCACCCAAGTGGGGATAAGCATTGACTGGACCTGCATACTGGATGTCACATACAATTAACCCCAAGAAAAGTGCTTGGCTGTTGGGATCTTTTTTGTCAGATTAAGGGAGAGCTGAGGCAGGCTCCATCAGGGATACAATGAGGGCAAAGGTTGTCTTTCTTTGTTTGAAATTTAATGCATTTGAACTCTTTGGCTGATATCTTAACTCCAAAGGGCCTTTTTCTTTTAGAGGACAGAGTAACACCAACACCAACCAACATGCATTATATTGTAACATTTGTATACTCTAAGGCTGCACTGCAAAGGTTTAAAAGTATACTGAATGTTAACTAAAATTAGATAAATCTTCTTCCAAAAATTATTGAGAGGCATTCAGTCAGCATGTTAAATAATTGCACAGCGTCTGCCCTTCTGTATAAATAGTGTTCCCAGTTCCGTTCATTAGTGTGCTTATGTTCCATTTGATTTACTGCTAATGGCCTAGCAGAGAAAACCACAGCTCGGTATGACATTGCCAGGGATGGTAATGATAGAATCTCACTTGATCGTTTCATATTTGTTGGGATGTTTACAGAGGGAGCAACGGAAACGCGCAGACCACCTGAGCTGAAACGAGACAAGATGAAAATTGATGATGCCCCTGAACCCTAAAGCTATGTTCAAAGGAAACAAAAAGGAGCCTTGGGAGCGTGCACAACAAGAATGATATTAAGGGCTTTTACTGTTGTTGTGGGCTCAGCCTTTTTGTATTTGGGCCCTGCCCCTGGTGAGGGTTTTTGTTTCTACGAGGACCCTACTGTAACCGAGGTGGTTCCCCTTAACAACAACCCTGAACAAATGAATCAATAGAAGCCCCGGACAAGCTCAATAAAGGGCAGTTTTTGTATGTCTTATCTAACCTTGGTCAGGCTGAGCTTTAATTATAGTTAACATGTCAACGCATTCTCATGAAGGAGTTTGTAGTATATTGTACGAAAATGTATACACAACAATTTGTATGGTATCCTGTGAAATTACGATTACAACCGCCGGCTGGTCATATGACAACAGTTCAGATGACAGTTAAGTTGAGCGGCCTTTACAGTCCAGTTTAGCCGAGAAAAGGAGAGCGGGTAAAGAGCACCGTGAGGTTACGGTCATTTCGGTGGCCGTTGCAGTTGAGTTTAGCCCACAAAAGGTGATTGTCCTGCGGCGACGACAGTTTAGCTTAGCACCAAAATGACTAATTAAGATTATAAAAAAAGATTGTGGTCTGTGTTAAAACTCCAGTACCCTTTAGTAGTACTCCCCGGACACAAACACCCGTTTCCTGGGTGAAAGTCTTGTGTTTCCCCCTTAACTTCTTCCAGGACACGAACTCCGCTCCCCTGCTTGAAAGCCCTGTGTTTCAGGACCGATCCATCCACCCTGAAATCCTCTCTATGTGGATGTTTGTGCTTTCATACAGATGTAATCAATGTGGGGAATACTGTAATTAATAAACACGTGGAATACATATGAAATACAGCGCATCACTTTTTGTAGCTATACAGTACAGGCCAAAAGTTTGGACACACCTTCTCATTCAATGTGTTTCTTTATTTTCATGACTATTTACATTGTAGATTCTCATTGAAGGCATCAGAACTATGAATGAACACATATGTAATTATGTACTTAACAAAAAAGTGTGAAATAACTGAAAACATGTCTTATATTTTAGATTCCTCAAAGTAGCCACCCTTTGCTTTTTTTGATAACTCTGCAAACCCTTGGTGTTCTCTCAATGAGCTTCATGAGGTAGTCACCTGAAATGGTTTTCACTTCACAGGTGTGCTTTGTCAGGGTTAATTAGTGGAATTTTTCCCCTTATTAATAAAAAAGCAAAGGGTGGCTACTTTGAAGAATCTAAAATATAAGACATGTTTTCAGTTATTTCACACTTTTTTGTTAAGTACATAATTACATATGTGTGCATTCATAGTTTTGATGCCTTCAGTGAGAATCTACAATGTAAATAGTCATGAAAATAAATAATATAATGCATTGAATGAGAAGGTGTGTCCAAACTTTTGGCCTGTACTGTATGTACGAATGGCTCATGAAAACAGCTTGTATCTACTGCATTTACTGTAGTAGTTGGAAAAGCTTAGAAATAACATTTTTAAGCTCACGGTAATGTGAGTAGAACATTACTGCTTGTTTTTCATATGTTGGTTAACCTTTTTAGGATTTTTAGACAAACTAAACATGTTGGTTTTAAAGGGGCTGTACTCAAAATACTGAAAGAAATTCAGTCAGGGCTGGGATTGCCTCCACACGACTCTCATCAGAGTTTGATATTCAGAGTCTGGGCCAGGAATGGCTGCACATGGCTGTCGCCTCTGACATAATGGCGCCAATTGCGAGCTAAAAGCGACAATAGTTCTCCCACTGGCTAGCTAATTGTGCACTACCGGGGTCGGGCTTCCATTGGAAATTGGTGCTCATACAGAGCTGATACCTATGATCAGCAGATCACAAAGCGAGAGAGGGTGGCGGAAACATGGAGTGCTAAGAGCGCTAATGGCTAAAGTGCAAAAAGAGCAGTTGCTAGCTCAATGGTTAGCTCAGGCTCACTAGGGCGACCTGTTCTCCGCGGGAGAGCAGTGCTCATCACCGATAACGCTAACCACCCAGACTTTATTGCTGCAACAAGAAAGTCTTAAAACACTACTTTGTCTCTCTCTCGCTCTCCTGTGAAATAAAGCTGCCTTCAAGTGCGATTGGAAACGTTGAAATCTATACAGAATCTGACGGAAAACAGTAACTGTGAAATATAAAGTCTACTTATGCTTTGTTGGTGGGTTTAAGAACATAACCGGACGTCGCACAAATGGGTCGTTTCACTGACACTCGCCCCGCCGCACCACCCTGCGGAAAATCGTCGGATCCTTTTTGTGGTGTGAATGCCCCGTAACATGAAACGTGCAGCCAGTCCATTACTCCACTATATCTTTACATAGAAAATATTAATTTACTGCTATATTAACGTTCTGAATGTTGAGTTAAGATCCATTATAGAGACATGAGCCAAAAAAAGTTTGGCAACCAGTGAAAAGGAATAATGAAAAAGGATTTTACAAAATGAATTCATGCTATTTTTAGTGACATTTACACTTAAAAGCCAGTACAAAGATATGCAAGTCATCACAACCTTTTTAAGACTTGTGTAACTTTTTTAAGTAATGCAGTTGATAAAGTAAAAGGCCATGGTGTCATTAATCAGAGAACTGTGAAATATATTAAGTGCTAGATTATATTTTGTCCTGAGGGTGGCATTAGGGAAAAACACATGGAGTGTCCAAATGTAAATGCATAATCCTATGTGTACAGCTTTCTTATGTACAGGGGGAAGACTCAGTTTGTTAAAAAACAAAAGAGAACAAAAAAATAATATACATATATAAACATATAAAAAATTCTGAATCGGCTCTAATGTTATCCCAATCCACATGTCTGCATAAATCCTCTATCTACCCGCCATTCACCTGAAGGAATTATTTTCTACAATTCAGAGACCCGTACCCGCATGGACACCCCACCTCTACTAGTCTTTACCGTGATATTGTTACATATTAGACTGAAGTACACTGATTTTAAATAAATGAACATTGATTTAAAGTAAAAGTTCTATGTTGGTAAAATGAAGGTGGCAGAAGGTATTTCCACAACATACTGAAAAAAATCCCTTTGAAATAAAATTCGGAATTTCACTGCAACTTTCAGAACACAAGCAGAGGGTAATTTAAAAAAATAATGTTCAGGAGTCCAAACACTGGCTTGCATATTGAGGAACCCTGATTATATCTCTCACATTTTAGAAGATGTAATTAATATTATATATTATAATAATTTTCCTCATTAATGATGTTCTAACCATAATTCCAATGAAGTTGGGACGTTGTGTAAAACGTAAATAAAAACAGAATACAATGATTTGCAAATCCTTCTCAACCTATATTCAATTGAATACACTACAATGAGAAGATGGGTTTTTTAATAGTGTATGTGATTCTAGATACATTTACATTTATTTTATTATTAAACTTATTTATATTGAATTGTTCCAGGACTATCAAACAAGTTTATTTATCATTTTAAGCACACACTTACGCTGTCAAAGTAATCTAATAAGATTTTTTCATTGTGTAGCTCAACAGTGCTACACATAAAAAAGAAAAAAAAGTGCTTTGAACTTTATTTAATGTTCAAACTGTGTTTTTTTATTGTGCAAATATTCACTCATTTTGAATTTGATGCCTGCAACACGTTGGGACATGGGCATGTTTAGCACTGTGTTACATCACCTTTCATTTTAACAACACTCAATAAGCGTGTTGGATTTGAGGACACTCATTGTTGAAGCTTTTGCCGTTCTTCCTTGATGTACGACTTCAGTTGCTCAACAGTCCGGTGTCTCCATTGTCTCATTTTGTGCATCATATGGGCCACATATTTTCAATGGGAGACAGGTCTGGACTGCAGGCAGGCCAGTGTGGTACCGACACTCTTATTATGAAGCCACGCTGTTGTAACCTGTGCAGAATGTGGCTTGGCATTGTCTTGCTGAAATAAGTAGGGACGTCCCTGTAAAGACATTGCTTGGATGGCAGCTTATGTTGCTCCAAAACCTGTATGTACCTTTCAGCATTAATGGTGCCTTCACAGATGTGCAAGTTACCCATGCCGTGGGCACTAACACAACCCCATACCATCACAGATGCTTGCTTTTGAAGTTTGCGCTGATAACAATCTGGATGGTCCTTTTCCTCTCTGGCTCGGAGAACATGACGTCCATGATTTCCAAAAACAATTTGAAATGTGGACTCGGCCGACCACAGCACACTTTTCCACTTTGCGTCAGTCCATCTCAGATGAGCTCGGGCCCAGTAGCCTGGTTAACACCAGACCCTTCTCAGCTGTAACTGAGAGTGGGTCTGGGAAAGGTTCATTGACAGTTCATTTCCAGAGGGGCGTCACCAACGGACGCCACTCAAATGCTCCTAGGCTCATTGGATAGTCCTTCAACCAATCAAACCAACGATCCGGGTGACGCTTTTCACATCCAAAAAAAAAAATGTGATTCTGGTTTTTGGTGTCGTCCCTCCACGCCCTACTGTCTCCTTGCAGGTGTTGCATATTGCTAACTTGTTATCTTCTGCACACACGCTGAAGAATTTCCAAACAGCTGACATGTTGCAGGTTCATTCACCAGGGCCCAGTTTTTCAAAAGTAATCCACTAGGATTTTGAGATAACGGATTGGATCAAATCTTGAAAATGGGTTTTTCAAAAGAAAAAACGGATTACATAATCGGATTAGATCACGTAATCCAATCTTGGTTTTGATCCGGATCAAACCTTTCGTTAGTTTTTTGACTATTTTGGGTTACACTTTTATCTTCAAAACACACGCTGAAGAATTGATCCAAACAGCTGACATGTTGAGGTGGATTCAGCGTCGTATTCATGCCCAAAATGTAATGAAAACTTTTAAAATGTATCAAATAATACTATATTTGGATCATGCAGTATCTTACAAGATATCCTATTCATTCATAAGGTTTTAATTTTATTTGTTCATCCGTCAGGCTACAGTGATTAGGTAGGCTTTAAGATGATGATTACAAGGCACTTCTGCAAAAAGAGACTGAAAGGGCAGAAGCACAGCTTCGTCTGGCAGAGGAACAACTGACTCTGACCAAACTGCAGCAAACCAAGGCCAGACTTGAGATCCGCCTCCTAAAGGCTACGCTCAGACAAGCTGGTCTCTCCACATCAGTTGAGGAAGTCTGAAATTATTGTGGAGTATTTGACATTAAGTCTTTTTTTTTTATTCAATACATCTATATTTGAAATTTGTTATAAATATCCTCAATGTACAGTGTTTGTGTTGTAGGTCTCAGATGAGCGGACTGCTGGAAGAGGATGGGGTTTTTCTTGTTTTTAGTTTTTTTTAAATGTGTGTGTTTTCATTTCAAATATGAATAAACTTATATTGACCCCACACTGGCTATTCTACTTGTTGCTCTTTACATATCTATGGTTCTACATTGTGATTTCCTATCCTGTTTGAGCACTGGTTATCCAGATTTGGTGATCCTGAAAAGTTCCTATCCGGATCAGATTGATCCAATCCGATGTTGCTTTGAAAAACTGCCTCAAAAGTAAAATGGATTACGTGATCACGGATCGCAAAAAAAAGGATTACTAAATCCGGATCAATTTTATCCGGATTAAACCTTTTGAAAAACTGGGCCCAGGTTCCCTACATGTGGGAGAATAGCGCGGACACGCGCTTCACACCGCGAGCGGGTACACGCCACACACGGCGGAATAAGTTGAGAGAAAGGAAAAAGAGACTGTGTCTCTGTCCGTGTGTGCGTGCGTCTTTGAGAACTGTAACCTGTATAACTTATGTTGTCAGTTAATTATAGCATTGACCGGTATAAAATCGGCATGTGTCAGACTGACCTGCCGGTCCCTGGTCATGGTGAAGCACGGCTTCGGTAACCGTCATGTTGAATGTAAACAAAAAGCTGCTCGCCGTCGCTGCGCTATCCTCGTCGCGTAAACCCCGCCTCAACGGTTGTGATTGGTGTAAAGCCCACCTCAGCGGTTGTGAGTGGTGCCTCAATTTTGAGGACATTGGAAATGGGTTTGAATGGGCTCTTCGCCAGACTGACCTCTCAAATTTGCCGGAAGTTCGTCAGGGTTTACCCAGGCTACGGGCCCAGAGAAGCCAACAGCGTTTCTGGGTGTTGTTGATTAATGGCTTTTGCTTTGCATGGTATAGTTTTAACTTGCACTTGCAGATTTAGCTATGAAATGCATTCACTGAGAATGTTTTTCCAAAGTCTTCCTGAGCCCACACGGTAATATCCTTTACATAATGATGTTAGTTTTTAATGCAGTGCGGCATGAGGGATCAAAGGTCAGAGGCATTCAATGTTGGTTTTCGGCCTTGGCAATTACTCCAGATTCTTTGAATCTTTTTATGATACTATGGACTGTAGATGATGAAATTCATAAATTCCTTGCAATACATTGAGAAACGTTGTTCTTAAACTTTTGCACATGCAGTGGTGAACCTCACCCCATCCTTGCTTGTGAATAACGGAGGCTTTTGGGGATGCTCCTATTACACCCAATCATGACCAACTGACCTGTGGAATGTTCCAGCATTCGTTTTCGAGCATTCCTCAACTGTCCTAGTCTTTTGTTGCCCCTGTCCCAGCTTTTTTGGAATATGTCGCAGGCATCAGATTCAAAATGAGAGAAAAAAACAATAAAGTTTATCAGTTTGAACATGAAACATCTTGTCTTTGTAGTGTATTCAATTGAATATAAGTTGAAAAGGATTTGCAAATCATTGGATTCTGTATCTATTTACGTTTTACACAAAGTCCTAACTTCATTGGAACTGGGGGTTTGTATTATTGCACCCAACTGCACCCATCCACAATAATCAGAAATGTTAATTTTTATGTCCCACTCCACTGATCCGCAGATTAACTTCAAAAATCTGGTATGGTTGGGGCCATAGAAAAGTGTTAGATTGACTGCCTGACCTAACCTCTACATGATGAAGAATAAGAGTTGAAAAAGATCAAATCATACACCCGGTGTGATACAATAGCGTAATTCCTTAATCATTCGCCAAGCAACCACAGAATCTGCATTCAAATCTCAAGTGTGCTAAATTAAAATAGTTTTTTTAATGGGCAGCACCATCACACGCAGGTCCATCAGAAAGGCAACATTATTCACCAGCCATCACATGTGCAGGGAACAGGGTAAGGTAACAGTTGTTTCAGTGATTTCTGACACTGAGCAACCTCCTTCACTCCCACTCATCACCAAACACAACTCTTGCCACCTACACTACACCTGCCTTCTGTAAACACTCGCCAACAAGCACACTTACCTTTTCATTGAGTTTGCACAGTAAATTTATAGATAATTGGTCCGTGTGGGTACACCAGCATTGCTTATTGATGAACAGAGGGTGACAGGGACACCACTGGCAAACAGAGATAATAATACATTCAATGTATTATCTAGTTCAAGCATACATTCAAGTAGATATAACAGAGGGGGAAGTTGAAATGAAGAACCTTGATTTTGGTTAGATGGTACACAGGTGCATCCGTTTTGTTTCATCAGGCTGCGGGCCTTACACAGTGAATTTTTGTATGCCTTGGAAATTAATCAAATCTGTAATACTCTGATCGCTTTTTAGTTTTTTATCTTATTTTTTTTATTTGGTACATATTCATTGGAGAAAAACTTAAGCCTTGAGGAGCCATCTGCACCTGCTGTCTACATAGATTGTTTTCAGATCAAAATCAAAGTAAAGCTAAATAACTTTAATAACGAAACATACACAAATAAGTTGAATGATTACTTAAAGTGAATACAACTTTGAATTTGATCTAGCACTTAAAGCTTAAGTAAGAGCAAACAATTCAGAAACTTTGGTAGAATCTGAAAGCTGTATTATTTATTTTTTTCCTATAAATTAAAGGTACCTTTTTGACATTATGGAGCAATAAGGGTATTCTCATACAATGGTTTGTGTGATATCTTACTTAATCTTTGCTACTCTGCTGATTTGCAGAAAGAAACATTTCTCACTTTGTCACTAATGATGCACCCTAAAACATATCGCACACTCAAACCAAGAAGTAATGATCCATTCAACAAATGAATCAACAAAGTGACAACAAGTGACTGGGGATGAATATAACTGACTTTGCGCACTAATTGCTAATAATTGTGTAACAAAGATGAATCCAAGGGTCCATTTATATCAAGATGTTTTTGACAAAAAAAAAGGAAAACATGGCTTCATGTCATATGTCCATGTTTGTTCTGCTGCGTTGGATTTGACGCCTCACAGCTCAATACCAGACGCGCACATGGACAGCTGCAGACCCCATGGATGCATAGTAGACCTGTTTATACTATCCGCTTAGAGAAAGCCTTACACACATGCACAGGAGACCGCTACGCTACCACTTGTACCGGAGTGGCTGCGCAGACATGTTTGCTCTGTCACAAAAACATTGGCGGTACGCGGAGGTCTGCAGAGAGCCTACGTGTATATCTTCTGATGACGGCATTTACATCATGTGGCAAAAAAACAGTACAGTTTTGGCTTAAAGGGGTGATAGAATGATTATATAGGGTATTTCACACTGTTCCTTATGGTCTCCTAATGGGGTATGTAACATTGGTTGGGCTGAAAATGGCCTGGTTGATATTTTATTGGCCCTTATGCATCCCTGTGTTTTGGCCCTATTTGTAACAAGAGCTTTTCTTCCAAATATGGTATGGTCATGAATATTTAGATGAGCTGCGCGCGATTGGATTGGTTGAGTGACTTGCCATACGGACATATTAGAGACGCCACTGATTGGTTGAGCGAATCCCCAATACACATACATTAGGAAGAAGCGACAGAATCTCATATTCCAGACACTGCAATGTTTCATTACCAAATTCACTTCTGAGACTTTTTAAGCGGAAATCAACTATATAAAGCTGAAATATGGGCCATTTTACAAAATTTGATGGCTAATTGCAAATTTGGTAAGACGCGGTCGGACTTTAGGAGCTCCACACAGTCTGACGAGAAAGCGGCAGCCTGCGGGCTCCATACCCAGGGCAAAGTCACCCTTTGTGGATACTGCACTACGGGGCTCCCGGCCAGCTGCCGACATAACTATAATATATATTTACGGTTTGAATTTCGGTACGCCACTTTGATTTTAAGGCATTTTTATGAACGCGGGTAGGCCTTTTGGTAGGACGAGCAGCTGCTTGCTATATGTCCCATTCATTACAATGGGGAAATACCGCAGCTAGCTAGCTACACTGTCGCCATAACTAAATTATATTTACAGTTTGAATTTCTCCACGCCACTTATACAACATCATTCCCCAATGTCTTATAAAGCTAACCGTTGTGTCCGATTTGATTTTAAGGCATTTTTATGAACGCTAGGCGTCTTTGTAGGACGCAGCAGCTTGCTATATGTCCCATTCATTACAATGGGGAAATATCGCAGCTTGCTCACTTTCGCATAACTAAAGTATATTTACAGTTTGAATTTCGTCACGGCATGAATATTACAGGTTCCTCAAGGTCTTACAAAGCTTAGCTAACACTTGTCCGATTTTGGATATCAATTGAATGTATTTTTGTGAATGTCAGAGTTAGGAGGAGGCTAGCTAGCTCTCATTGATGGACTCCATCTCACCGCGGCTCTATCAATGAGACGCGCGGACAAGAGGCTTTATTTCCCCGATTGTTTGTTTAAATAACTCAACACACATACCCATGATAAGATTAACTGGAACCTGCGGGCTGCGGTAAAAGATTGCGGCCGTAACAAGCTCGCTGACACTGCGGTCAGGGTGGCGATGTAGCAACCCAGGCAGCACCAACACCGGCACTAAACTCCGACACACAGTCTGAGAAAATTTGCAATTAGCCATCCTTTTTTCGTGTAAGCGGGCCCATATTTGAGCTTTATATGGTTGATTTCTCGCATAAAAAAGTTTCAGAAGTGAATTTTGTAATGGAATAGCAGAGATCTCGTGCGACCTAGCTAGATTCAGAAGACTACCTGATCTCAGGTCAGTTGTGTAGCCTATGTAAATATTGGGCGTTGACTGTTCTCTTAAGGTTCCGGATTTTGAGACGCTTGCGTAAGCAACTCAGCTTTGTTGGGATTCGCCCGTTTTCAGCGGCAGTTTCAAAATATGAGATTTTCATAGTAAAGGGGTGTCAGTGGGACTTTGAGCTTCTATGTATGTCCTATTTACCCACCGAACTGTCGTTATTCAACTATGACAGGGTAAAATCGGTTTTGCATTCTATCACCCCTTTAAGGGTGCTGTTCTGTAACTCATCCTTACCTCTGGCCTAGCCTGTGCAGACGGAGTAAGAAAAAAGTAATTTGGGGATTTAAATGTGTTCCTTTCATATCAGATCATATCTGCTCTCATGATTTTGTTCCTGTTGTGAAAGAGAAAATATACATTTCCATTCAATACACAAGTCTTAGTGAGGGTCTACAACAGGGGTCGGCAACCTTAGGCACGTGTGCCACCATGGGCATGCGGTACCTTAACCAATGGCACACTGGCAATATGTGTGCAAGAGCGTTATTGATGTGTTGAAATCATGGTTGAAATGCTGAAGCACTCTCTCATCCACATGCCAAATTACAACGTTCACAGTTGCGCGATCTGTTATTTACGGTATGGTAGTTTGATTGACTTGTATCCCCACCATAGACTGTAAAAAAGACTATCCCTATCTGCATACAGCAAAGACCCACCCTATGCTGCCTCTGCTCTGATTGGCTAGTAGGCTACTTGTAATGCTGCTGGCAGAGCAGGCTTGGTAACGGTATGTCAGCAATGGCAGGCCCGCTAGCTAAGAAAGCTAAAGTTAATGTTCAGGCATTCCAGCCCTCATGGACAGAAGAGTGGGGTTTTGTGTTTCAGAAAGACCGGGCTGTGTGGACATTATGTCTTGAAAATGTTTGCCGAACATCGAGTGTTAAACGCCATTTTGAGACCAGACATGAGAAAACTTTCAAGGATGTGGCAGACAAGGCTGATTCTATCAAACGTGCCGTGTCCAGGTATGGGAAGCAAGCTAACACCCTTAATTAAAATCTTCGCCACGGATCATGCTACCAAAGCAAGCTATCGCATCACTAATTGCATTGCAAAACGGGGAAAGCCATTCATTGATGGAGAATATATAAAGGAGGCTTTCATCTGTAGCTCAGATGTTTTGTTTGACGGCTTACCAAACAAAGAGACAATAAAATCAAGAATAAAAGACATTCCCATATCTGGCAGAAGTGTTGAACGATGCATCCAAGAAATGGCAGAAAACGTAAGAGCGCAGCAGACAGGCGGTTTGAAAGAAGCCATGGTATTTAGCGTCGCACTTGATGAGAGTGTGGATGTAAATGACATACCACGTTTGGCAGTCATGGCAAGATACAGTGATGTGACTGTAAGAGAGGAACTCTGTTGCTTAAAGCCAATGCCTGAATCAACAAAAGGTGAGGACATAGCCAGAGTTTTAGTGGAGCATTTTGAGGAGCGGATTGACATTGGCAAGATTTTTGCGGTGACAACAGATGGTGCCCTAGCCATGGTCAGGAAACAGTGGGGAGCAGTCACATTAATCGAGGAACAAGTTGGTCACCCCATCATGAAACTTCACTGCATAATACACCAAGAAAATCTTTTTAAATTCAGATCTTAATGGGGTTATGGCTACAGTGGTGAAAGTTGTTAACTTCATAGTTAAGCGATCTGTTCTAACACACCGACAGTTCATGTCTCTGCTCGAGGAAATGAACTGCGCATACAAAGATATCCCTCTCCACACAGCAGTCAGGTGGCTAAGCTGCGGGAACGTTTTGGAGCGGTTTGTCGGCTGCTTTGATGCTATAAAGGCCTTCCTGGCTGAAAAAGGCCAAGACTATCCCGAACTGCAGGACGAGGAGTGGGTTTTGAAACTTGTGTTTCTCACGGACATTACGGGACACCTCAACGAGATTAATATCCACCTGCAATGTGCAGGGCAAACAGTTTTGGACATGTACGACACATGGGCTGTTTTTGTTGGAAAGCTGAGAATTTTTTCAAGCGACATTGCCACCTCCACTTTCCGCTACTTCAGACACTTAAGGGAGCTATTCATGGAGCACAGCATCAGCACCGCTGAAATATGCAAATACATCAGCGGGCTTGAGTCGGAGTTTACAACACGATTTCAGGAATTTCAGAAGTATGGACCCATGTTCTCATTCTTGATTAAACCCGATAGCTTTGATGGACATGAACTGGATTTAGATCTGATGGACTGGCTGGATATACAGGATGTGGAAATGCAGCTGATTGAGCTGAAGACTTCAACACTGTGGGTAACAAAGTTTGCAGTGCTACGGAAACAGCTGGAAACCACCACAAGGCATGATCACAGGACTTGCATCTTCATCTGCTGGATATCTGTACCAGATAAGTTTTGCTGTCTCAGGAACATTGCATTGGCTTTGCTGACAGTCTTCGGATCAACATATCTTTGTGAGCAGATATTCTCACATCTGAAGAGCATGCTCAGCCCCTCCCGCAGTCGTTTGACAACTGACCACTCCGAAGCTTGTGTGCAACTTAAAGTGACTAAATATGAACCCCAGATTATGGAGCTCAGCCATCTGTTTAATGTAGCACATATGACTTTACATACAAGGGCTCTGTCCCAGTCTCTTTTTTCATGTCAGATGTGGATGTTTTCATGGCAGCATTCTTGTATAGTGTTTGTTACACTTAATTCTCCCTTTGTGACATTTGCTGCCATGCAACCTTTTTTGAAATGAGGGAATATCATTGCAAGCAGTATGCAAAATGGGAACTGCATATAAATCTGTAAAAAATATTTTTATTTAAAGTATTAAGTGTATTGCTGACAATATTAATGATTTCAACTAAGATGTGGATGTTTCATAAGCATGGCAGCATTATTGTATAGTTCTCATATGTATGTTACTTTTAATTATCCTGTTTTGACATTTACTGCCATTATAACTGAGTGAAATTTAAGATGATAAAGAAGACTGGTGTAATTTTGTTAAGGTTAATGATTTCAACTCAGATGTGAATGTTTTCATAAGGATGGCATACTTGTATCACACTCCAGATATAATTACAATTGTCCTGATTCTGGGAACTAGGTTAAATGTTATCACGTGGTATGGAAAACAATGAAAGATTCCCTGGATATCAAACTTTTGATGTGATGTCATAATTAAACTTAATGTTGACATGGCACACTAATAACCAAGACATTTTGAAAAGGGCACTTCATATCAAAAAGGTTGCCGACCCCTGGTCTACAATATATAAGTATGTTTTTTTTTTTATCAAAGTTGCCAGAGAGATACAAATTATTTTGCCACCTCTGCTCAGAGTTGTCCCTTCGCCCAAGTTGCCCTTGTATTTTCTCACTCTAACACTAGCTGACTGATAAATGACCACAGAGGAGCCATCACGGCTGGAAGATACAGGCCGAGCTCAGTTGAAAGGACTTTAATGGCTGTTCTGGGAACATTAAGGAGAAAGCATCTTACAGCAGTGTCTGCATTCTCTGATCCTCTTGGTAATGGCTCCTTTTTAGCACAACACAAAGATGCCATATATATATATATATATATATATATATATATATATATATATATATATATATATATATATACTAAATTGCATTGTCAAAGCATACAGCATAATGCTGCGTTTACCTAAAGGACTTGAGAGTGAAAAATGCTGTTGGCGTTATTAATAAGCACCACTCATCACACATCCAAGGAATGAGCTGAAAACTCTGTGACCATGAACCATTTACTGGTTGCTGCCAGCAACCTCTGTAAGGGTATGGCTGTGAGCTTTACTTGTGCTAAGACTTTTAATGACTAGTTATTGTTGTCTCCAATACTATCTCTTCAGCATATTTATGTCAATTAATTAACTGCATTTAGAGTGTTTGAGTGCTTCTTTAGGTTGTCTTTAAAGTTAATTAGCATTAGCTTAATTTATCTATACATTTAGGTATTTGAAACGTTAAGTTGTACATTTCCACGAAACAGTACAGATACAAGGACCTTTGGAGGTTTGGAAACAGGCAGTGAAGGCAGTCAGAACGAGGAATATCACAAACAGGAAAAACATACAGATGGATTCTGATTGAATCAAACAGTGCAACACCGCTACAAGATGAAAGTTGTCATGAATTCGCCTGACTGTATCTTTACTTTTCTTTTCATATCCGTAATGCGATATCCTGACCAAACACCTGCAGCCCTGAGAAAAAAGCAGCAAAATTCAGAGAGGGTCTGCAACTTCTAAAGGGACGAGGGATTTGTGTCAAGGATTCCAATCAAAAACGCGTTATCCTTACTCCAGGCACATATCTGTGAACTTGCTTATCGGGGAAACCAGTGCACAGCCCAGAAAAAACAGGCAGTTAGAGGATCCAAACAGGCAATAAGTGAAATTCAATGGAAATCATTCACAGAACAGTTAAAAATACCCCAGTTGGTGAATTCAATAAACAATTGATTGTCTTAATATCTTCTTTAATCATATATTGTTGCATTGTGTGATATTTACAATACTTAATTTACAATATATAGTCATCCACAACGTTCCACTTCCAGTATTAATCCAATGCTGCTGGATGCCCCTCTTTTCGACCGGATGTTCGTTACCTTCCGCTTTCTTTGCGTTGGAATTTTAAACTCCGGTGGATTCATGAGGACTATGGTTAACTGCTCCTCAGATCTCTGCAGGTTAAATCCAGACAGCTAGCTAGACTATCTGTCCAATCTGAGTTTTCTGTTGCACGACTAAAACAACTTTTGAACATACACGTTCCACCAAAAAGTTCCTTCCCGAGGCTATTTTGCAGAGGCACTGTGGCTCTGTCCATTGATTAGCTCCGCCCATGAAAGAAATGCCAATAAACCAGAGCATGTTTTTTTAGCCAGACCCTCCTCCGCAGTACTGTGTTGGAAGGTCTGTCAAAGAGGGACTAGGATTATGCTAATAAACTACTTTTTAGGTGATGGTTTTGCTATCTTATCAAAAAAGGGACGGGGCGACCCATAGCGAGCTGATGAGAACGTGCATCCGGCACACAACACTGGCACATAAGGGACTGCCCCCTGGTAAATTACCAAGATTTTATTTATCCCAATGGATGATGACATATCAATGCACTGTGGTGTGGGAATTCAAAGTAGTGATGGCCAAATGAAGCTTTGTAAACCATTTTCTTTATTTTCTCAGCACACTACATTGCACTCTTGTTTAAAAAGGCTCAAGTAATGGCAATTCAGTGTGCTTTCAAACCTTTGTTGAATACGGAGCGCCATCTAGTGGGGTTAGAAAATAAAGAAAATGGTTCACAAAGCTTCATAAAGCTTAATTTGGCCATAACTAATTCAAAGCAAACCAGATGGCATCAGTGTATTACTGTTGAGGTATGTGATAGAATTTGGTGCCACTTAACGGGAAACGTTTCTGCCTGGACAGTGTCATACCCACACTTCCTGTAAGAGGGACTCATTAATCCTAGCAGTCAATGGCAATTTCACACATGGGGAGGTGAGGACTTATGCAACTGTCTTCATGGACTTGTTAAAGTTGCCATGCTTGACTCTCACCTTACAGTATGTCTCATTACCGCCGAGGGTATCCTGTTCCACTGAAGATGCCCATAGGTGAGGGTGCTGATGGGAAAAACAAAGCGCCTTGCCCTACTGACACCAGACAAACTGACATCAGATGGAGCCTTGTGTTCCGCCTCAGGGGCCTGCTGGGCTGAACAGCTGTCAGTCGAGCCGAGGACAGAGCGACGGGAGCCCCAGGTTTACACACAAAGCTGTGAACAAACAAGCAATCAGAGCCGCACTGCTTTTGATGCTTGCTTAGTTTCAAACTTAGCAGAGAAACGTACCAGTCGAAACATCTGTCATGTTTACAGTGATGTAATATTTGTTTAGCAATAAACCTGGAAGCTTGTAAATTCATTTGTAAGACATTTCTTGGTGTTTAGAACCATGCTTCCTGTGGATGGAAGGCACTACAACTATAGTAGTTGGTATTCAGTTTGTGTCCTGTGTTACCGATAAACAGTCAGTGATACAGGTGACGATGCCCGTGTGTTTGGAAAAACAGCTGTGAGAGGCTCATTTGGGAGCAGGTAAAGAACCTATAATGAACAGGAAGGGCTATAAATTCCCTTGTACTGGCTATTCACACAATCAAGACAGGTCCATGAATTTCTTGTGGGGATGTAATACATTCAGAACATTTAATATTTTTCTTTCATTCCTATCTCCCTTCCTCGCTCTCTCTTCTTGTATCTTTTCAATGGGTTTGAGTTTAGCAATTTCCAGGGATATGAAGAGGATGAAATATAGGTTTTGGTTTTCCTGCCCATCCTCCCTCTCTCTCTCTCTCTCACACACTCTCTCTCTCTCTCTCTCTCTCTCTCTCTCTCTCACACACACAGTTACTGTGCCAAGCTCTGGGTACATTTCTCAATCTTTATTGACTCAAACATTAGATTATGTTTTTCTTTTTTTAAAAGTAAATGGCATTATTTATCATAATAAACATGAGAAATCTAATTCCTTTAACTCAACTGCGTATGCATGTCATATATTTTCAACCATGTTAATTACTCACAAAAGAAACACAGTGCAGCTGTTTTTCCAGCCAGAGCATGTGTGCTTCCCTCAAGCAATGAGCAGAAAACACGTTTATATACTTATGAGGTGGTGTTTTTCATTATTTGTCCTATACATGAAAAAGTAGGTAGTTTTCAAGTCTGACAAAATTACTTATGAGGGTTTTTGTCTGATTTGAAGCCTATATGGTAATTGTATTGTTTGCTTTAATCAACTGAAACCCTTGTTTGAGGTTAGGAATATGTATGTCATGGTTAAGGTTGAAAACCATTTTGTTGCTTTAGCATTTAATATAAGCATTACAATCTTTTTGAACAAACATCCAATGCTGCAACGTTATTACTGGGAGGTGGTAGTGGAGAGCTGGTAAAATGTGACAGATAATAAGATATAATGGGTGTCCTCAGGGCCTACTGGTCTAGGGTTAGGGTTACCATAGCAATGTCACGGGTTTTGTTCCACCTCACTCTCTCCCTCATGTTTCCTGGATGTTTCTATTGTCAACTATCAAATTAAGATAAAAAGGCCCAAAATAATAGTGCTGCACAATATATAACTGTCTTATCGTCATCGCGATATCCACTGGCGCAATAAATACATCGCGAAAGGCTGTGACATCAGAGAGAAACTCTATGCAGATAATGAGGCTGGCGTTTGAAAGACAGTGACCGGTGTGTTTGCTGTGCACTGCTGCACACCAGAGACAGAAAAGAAAGAGAAAAACTGCTATGGCTGTGATTTCCCCTTTGTAATGTTCTGCTATGTTGAATGTCAGGCTGCCTGCTTTGATTGATTATGTTGCCTTTTACCAGACTGTCCCAATGTCCCATCACTACCCAGAGGCGGGCATGCATTGAAATATGTCGAGGAGCTGGGTGGTCTGTGACATCCAGGGATTGACGCTGGCTTTGTTGTTTCCGTCCTCATCACCATTCGCCACTCTTAGCATAATGATGCTTTGCATCTGCTCCTTTCCCTTCCTCCCTGCCTGCCTCCCCTGCAGACAGACACATGTTTATACAAGGTCTACCCGCTGAGATCAGACATGCTGAACATTGCGTGAAGAATCTCCCTCAAGACCTGCATCCACCACCCTTGGGAGCACACATGGGAAGCCTGTGAACTTTTCCACAGTGCGCCCACACTCAAGCTGTGGAATCTCTGGTGACTCAGTCCTTGCCTGTGCACCTCTCTACTGGAGCCGACCTCAGGAGGCTATGCTGCCCTAATAGTTACTCAGCAGGTAGCGCACAGAGGGCAAGTTCCTGTTCTTGCATTTCCATTCCTGAGGCGGATTTGTTTGGAATTGCAAAATGTAGGTGATGTGGTGGAACCCAGGGTATTTCTCCACCACCTTACAGTTTTTGTTTGGCTTCTTTTAAGGTCGACAGCAAGCATACGTGTTATATTTGATTACATATGATCATTGACTGATAATTTCAGTGCTGCAACTGCAACAATTAATCCCATTGATGCAGTCCATGAAAAAAAATCTATGTTTGCGTAGAGTTCTGGTGTTGGTTCAATACTGTACAAAGGACAGTACACCACGGGTAGCCTAATTACAGGCCCAAGGCAGACAGTTAAAGGTACTTATAGTCACAACAACACAGAGAAAATATTTTGATTAGTAGCTGAAGCATCACCAAACCTTATTCTATCTTACCTTAGGTATCCCTACAGCTTATTATTTAAGTGAATAATTGGCACATTCGTGATAAATTAGAGGGTCTGAACAAATGTTCTTATGCTACATTAAAATGAATAAGCAGCAGTTACCTTGAATATTAATATAGATAACAGCCCATGAGTCAAATCAAATTCAAAAGTATTTTTTTTGAATCATTAAATACATTTTGTACAAATGTTTCATCAAGGCAATGGAATTAAAAACTCCTGTCCACAAAGGTTTTTATCTTATGCGGAGACCATTGGAAGTGCGTAGAAGTAGAGGTCAGTGCAAAGTGCATAATAATATCAACTGAGCTCAGTGACAGACTTTTGGCAATCGTACCCCATAGATGTGAAGCGTTTCATTAAGCGTCGGACAAGATAGGACACCTCCATTGGTCTTAAGGAGCTGCAACATTTATTTGTGCTCAAACTGCAGACTCTAGCTACTGTACATTCACTTTATATCTTCGCTGCTAAACGCTAACCCTCCTCTGCTCCAATCGCTCTCTCTAGTACGCTCACACCGCATTTCCCGTCACTTTCTCTCTCGCTTCAGCAGCATCATCAGAGGGACCTCAGACTGTCCCACCGACATGAAGCTGGCGCCAATATTGGAACTTTTTATTGAACAACTGTCGGGAATTAGCATTGCTGCTGAACAGTTTTGATACGAAATATTCGCAAGCGATTATTTCGCATTTTTGTGCCGTTTATATGTCAAACCCCCAGGGCACAGCGCGGCGCAAAGCCTGACGCAAGTGTCTTTGCTATTTTAAGACCGTCCAGCGCCCACGTCGTTTAAATAGCAAATGCACCTGCGTCCATCTTTGCGCCCATGGGCGTGCTGGTCTTACAGTGAGTTGTGTTCAGGTGAATTCTTGGAGTATTGCTATCTTGAGGCAGTGGGAAGTGATCGCACCATTGACCAGTAAAAACCTGTTCTAAAGTCAATAGCCCAGCATTTCATAGTTATTTTAACAGCGCATTAGTAAAATGTGCCTAGGCTCGTGCACAGCGCACGCACACTATGCTTGTTACACACACACACACAGGGAAGCGCAGCAGCACACAAACACGTAAAAGATTACAAATACAAATATTACGAAAATCTGTCATCATAATAGCAATGCGCCAAGGTACAAACGCGCCTGGCTTTTAAAGGGAATGAGAGATGACACTCTGATTGGTTTATTGCATGTTATGCCTAAAACACACCTATGAATTAATGAAGACACTAAGTACAACCCTTTTGAACCATGCGCCCGTCAAACGAACCCTTTTTCCACCGTCAAACTAGCAAAAGTGGATTTGGACATGCCCTAAACGCACCTGCGCCATGCACTTCACTGCGTGCACTTAATCGTTAAAATAGGACCCCCAGTGTGTAAAGGCCTATAATGTGTTTGTTTACCTCTACTGTAAGTTCCACCTACTAATGTACAGAAACTGTATCTCATCTTACATACTATATAACTAGGAATATCTTTTTAATAATTGAATCATCCTTCTATTGAAACTAATGGCCTTTTCATTATGCATGTATATATATATTAAATTATTAATCTTTTTAATGCCTGAGGCAGCTGTGTAGGTCCTGGAGGGATGCTTCCCACAATTCCACCTGATGGAGACTGTCCTGTCTGTCATGCTGTGTTTCAGAGCCTCCAATTTAATTCAGACCTACTTTAGCATCAGCCAGCGTCTATCTTGCAGAACTGTCCTCCAGAGAGGAATGTAATGGCTCAGGTCAGTCTCTATCTAAGCATGCATACAGAGTGCGCATATAAGCAACCTCAGCACATAATGGCTCCTTTTGGCCTGGCAATTATGTCTTCTGGGATCAAATACGTCATTGTAAATGGCAATACTTTTTAAGGTGGGGGAAATATTTATGGCAAAAAATAAAAACATATCTACCATATTTGCTGCAATTTCCATAAACATAGCAAAGCTCTCAGAGGAAATCAAATGGGAGCCTCAAGTTATTGAAATAGAGACAGCAATGTGTAATATATTACAAGCAATGAGAACAACAAAGGTCATACACTACAGCTTGCAAATAAGTCAAAGTTCCACACTATTTTGTAGTCTCCACTCCTGTATGATATAATCAGGACAGCGAAGCATGTGTACTTTTCCACACTGAGCGTCAGGATCATTTCTCAGAAGTATAAAGAGAAAGATAAAAATGTGTATATCCATTCTATTTCACACATGCTTTCCTCTCTAACAGAGCCTTATAGATTATACAGGCTAATCCTTACACATCTACTCACTCAGAATTCGCATATGAGTGGTTAGCCAATCAAGATAAGCCTTTTCATGCTAGGTTGTATCTATAAAAAGAGGCAGTGCTGACTCCATCCTCGTTTTTTCAGGTCTCTATACAATGAAGATTAAATACATTCTTGTGTGTGCAGTGCAGTCTTGTCCTCCGGTATCTCTGGATTCTTCGTTCTTATTTCAAACTTTTCAAATACTATGAAAGAAAACCAGAAAGAGACAGTGTTCAGGCTCTGCTCCATGAACTTGGAGACCACCAGATGTGAAACACATATGCACTAGACACACAACCCACGGCTGGTGGGTGTTAAAAGGAGAACCAGCACCTATTACTGTTAGATGTAAAACCATTCATGCTGTGCTTTCATCAAAAAAAAATCTGATTACAGTTGTTCCTGACATAGCACAGCCTTTCGACTGTTTTGGAAAAAGGATTTTATTGACCAGATTTACTTCAACGTCGTAAGCAAACACTCCGAATACTGCATTGTGTCCTTGGGTTTTAAAGTTGTGGCAGCTGTTGTCGGTGCAGAGTTAGAGATGTATAATTGCTCCTCGTCATGTTTAAAATATCCTTGCTGTGGTCTCTTATAAAAGATGTTGGTATACGCCACAGAATAGAAGAGACAGAAGTCATAATCAAGTGGGTTGGTCTCAAGACACTGAGGTGAAATATCAGCAGGGGTAACACAGTTCAACAGTTTTAGTTTGTCATGGCCTACAACTTTCACCTTAGAATTTGCCCCCCCCCGTTCTGTGTGTCTCACATCAAATCACAGTAAAAGTTGCCCGTAACATAATGTGCACACATGAATCAACTTCATTTTAGTTATCTGACTGCTCAGGTGAATAGAAGGTTCCAAGATGTATCACTTGAATCAACACTTGATGAAAATATCAGATACAAAATATATTACATTTACCAAAAATAGTGTGGCTATTCAATAACAACAACAAACAAAAAATTCTCAATAAGATAAAATATTTACCTACCAAGAATTTAGATTCGACCTCAGATAGACACCCGTTTACAATGGGCTGAACCATTGTGGTGAGATGTATCATTTCTGCCAACATGGACGACAATATTGTCGAAGGAAACTCGTCAAAATGACGATACATAGAAAATCATGTGCGGCAGCTGATTTAGCCCTAATGTTTCTGGCAATGGAGTCACTTATTATCAGTGATATATACTCTATATATGAAACAGAGAGAAAGAGAGAGAGAGAGAGAGAGAGAGAGAGAGCAGAGCAGAGTGTCCGGTGAGGAAGCAAAGTTACAGGGAGGAATTGAAGGAAGCTGACAGCGCAGCCTGAGGCAAAAGGGATGCCAAGCTGGGTCAGCAGCTCCACTTGGGGATACATACTGCTGAATGGAGGAGTCCGGGAGCTCCTTGTTTTCACACAGAGGAGGGTGTTTCATCTCCTACATACTTATACTCCCCGCCTCCCCCCCAATCATTGGTGCTGGAGAATCATCATCCATATCATCATCAACTTTTATTTAGTTCTCGGAGGTACAATAGAGGGCAAGCCCTCATATTCAATGTAGCTGAGATCCGAGGAAATAAAAACACAATACAATTTAAAATACAATACACAAACAGCACACATATAAAAACGGCAATGACCGGAGAAGATACTTAAACAATTATTGAAGCCTGTTCCAGGTTGTTGGAGCAATTAAAAAAAATAACTCTGATTTACCTATCTCTGACTGTGCCCTCGGGCCTCAGGACCTTAAGTAAAAGGAGGTTGTTGGATCTTGTTTGATAAGGGCCGGTGTTCCACTTTAACGGTACAACAACGTAAGCAGGGAGCATTCAATGTATGGCAGTATAGGTGGGATGGCTCTGTTTATGCCCAGACAGAGAGTCAGGCTCAGTCAGAAAGGCAGATGCAGAGTCCGGAAGAGGGACACTGTAACTAAAAAGGCCTGACAGCTGGGAAACTTTGGAGCTGCACAGCCTTTAGGTAGAGACAGGGGGACAGGTTTGTGCCCAGGTTCAGATCGAGGGTCAATCTCAGATAGAGAGACAGCATCAGGCATAAGCTCAAATAGGGAGACAGTTCAGGCAATGAAGCAGAAACAGACAATCTGTGGCTGAGAGTCAGAAAGAGCCTTTGGTTAAAATGGCTAAATGTAGGTGGGTTTGAGAAGTGTACAAAATCAAAGACATGTCATGTCATGCTTCTTTTGATAGATACAGGTCCTGTGTTGGGAGATTTACATAATTATAAACATGCCTCTTGACTTCTTCATAACTATCTGCTGCACTTTCCTGAAAATAGAGACTGCAGATGGAGTGCACATATCTCTCTGATGTTTGATGGCTAGCAGTATTTAATTAACCGGAAGGAGAAAAAAAAAACGTTATCCATTCTATGTGCAGATATGAATGTTATCAGGAATTATTTAACCAAGCAAAGACTGCCTTACATTATTCTCACGTGCATTTAAACTAGATGCACATGAAACAGATACTTGATATGATGTTTATTAATAATTTTATGTTAAGCAACTTGTACATTGGTCTTGAGCGGTGCTATACCAATAGCAGCAGTTGCATAAGCAGGAGCATTAGCAGTTGTTATGTTCCGTTTCTTTCTCTCTTCCTGTCTGTGGCAGCTGGATATAGCCTCTGTTGATAATTAATCAAGACAAGCTCTGGCATGGGCACAGGAGTGTGTTCTGTTAGGGGTGCAGTGTGTAGTGACCCATCGACTAATAAGGTCCCTCGAGGTGAAACTGCATCAGAGCGTTAGAAGCTTGAAATTTGAAATCTCGCACTTGTCTCCAACTTCCTCTGGGAAGAGCTACAAACACTAAAGGCTTGTGTGCCTATGATTTCATGAAAATTATTTATTCATTTGATCTAATCTATCTGTCAGTCTATCTTGCTGGCTGGCTGTCTATCCTTCTGTCTCATGGCATCTAACAAAGTGTCACTGAGGGATGAGAGATGAGGTGACAATGGGAACCGGTTGGCTCTCAATATAGGCCTACTAACAGTATTTGAAAAGTTATTTGAAAAAGAATGATCCCTCAATGACATAATGTAAATATATAATTACATTAATACAGGAGCACACTTTCGAAACTGTAAAATTGCTCAAAATTAAATAAATTGACCAACTATATTGGTGCAAAAGTGGACTCCATGGTACTTTTCCCACCCAGTATTTAATGGTCCCCATTGCAATGCATTTCATTGTGTTCCGTCATCTAAGGATAAAACACTGATCTTTTCTTTGATGCATATCATGCCAGAAAACAAACCATATTGTAGTTGCTTTTGCCTTCAAACAAAGAGTTGAACAGATTTGTCACACTGCAAGCATGGGAGTAAGTCTTACAATAATCAATTAAATAAATCAGGTAAATGTGTCTAGTTTAGACTTTGAATTCTTAAAAGTGTCACATATCCAGCCCTTCTATGGTTAAAAACCACACGAGACCTGTTTTTTTTTGAGCTGTCTCTGTGTGGCTGTATAGTATGTTTGTATATTAAGGGTGTGACGAGATCTCGTTTTACGAGATCTCGCGAGATCTCGCGTGACGAGATTTCTCGTCGAGGTGAAAAGAGTGAAAGAGTGACAGACAAGACGAACACAATATGTAAACATTGTAAGAAAGAAATGCCGTACTACTAACTACTGCACCCGCGAGTCGCGGGTGCAGTAGTTAGTAGAGAGCTGTGGTGGTGCTGTAAATGTTTTTGCATAGTGCTCGTGTTAGCCGCGGTATACGGCATTTTTTTCTTACAATGTTTACATATTGTGTTCGTCTTGTCTGTCACTCTTTCGCCGTTTATTATTTCCGCAGGAAAACCAAAATGTTGCCACACAAATGATTTAAAAGTGGCAGGGGGATTTTCAATAGTAATTCCACGCTCCATCACGCTGACATCACATCGCCTCACGAGACAACTTTTCACCGGCGACGAAACTCGTCGCCTCGTTCTCATGAACCCAATCTCGTGATGTGTTTCGTCTCGTGGAGTAAGCGTATCGTCACACCCCTAGCTTGTAACCTTGGTTCTCTGAGTAAAGACTATTTTTCCCAGTCATATTTCTTAACTGAAGTTTTCTTTAAATTAGTGTTAAAATCGCGTCTCGCTCTCGTGACCCCAATCTCGTGTCTCGTCTTGTCTCGTGAGCGAGTGTCTCGTCACACCCCTAGTGTATATGTATGTAGTATAAACCTACTCTAACATACTGAACTAAAGAAGTACATTTTCTAGGGTTTGAAAGTAACTAAAGAAGCTAGCTCTGTTTTCGTGCCAAGTAACCAATGGTTAACATTCATTCATTCAGAAAGTCCCTCAGAAAGTTCCACTGAGCTTTACTTTCTTTCATTTCAGATAAAAACCAAGGGTGACCTTTTTCAGAAAAGTCTCATCCTTGAATGTCTTTACACGTGTAAATAGGCAGACAGTCATTTCATTGTTAACCTTTTCAACATTTTGACACAGAACAATACATTATGGTACTGGCTGTACTCTCTTCAGAATATCTGCTACGGTGATTTTACAAAAAAGTAATGTGGCCTTTCACTAAAAACCTAAACAAGACTAAGGGCCCTATTTTAACGATCTGAAACGCAAGTATGAAACGCCAAACGCAAGTAGCTTTGTGGGGGGATCTCGGGCGCTGTTGCTATTATACCGGCGGGATAAATGAGTCTTGCGCCCGACGCAAATCTTAAATGGGTGTGGTTTGGGCATAACGTGAAAATAACCAATTTTTCTTTGTAATTATGTATGGTTTGCAAAAATGGCAACTGTTGTAGATGAGAGAAGTGTATGCGCATTGTGCACACGCTACATTATGGCCAAGCATTCATCCCTAAAATAGCATCTGAATAACGCGCTACTGACTTTAGACTAGCGCCACTGACTTTAGACCAGGTTTTTCCTGGTCAGTGGCGGAATTGTTTTCTGAAACTGCAAAATAGGACCACGTAACGTTTGCGCCGGAACACGCCTCCTCTTTTCGTTGAACCGCCCCCGGGAGCGCAAATACATTCCCTAATTTACCGACGTGCGTCTGTGGAGGGAAAAGTCCGCTGTGCGTCAGGTGCAAAATAGGAATGATACATGCGTTGGTGTACAAAGGCAATTGCGCTGAGTGCAAGATAGGGCCCAAAGAGTCTACAGTCCTGCTCGTGGCTCTGTGAGTAGTGATGGTCAACAAAGGGTTGAAAACACACTGAATTGCCATTTCTTTAACCTTTGTCTTTGAACAGAGAGCGCCATCTAGTGAGCTCAGAAAATAAAGACAGTGGTTCGCGAAGCTTCATTTGACCATCACTATCTGTGAGGCTGTAGACACAGTGGTGCTTTGAGCTAAATGCTAACATCGATATACTAACATGCCTCTAATGACAATGCTAACATGCTGATGTACCTGCATGGTAACCATGTTCACCATCTTAGTTTAGCATGTTAGCTTGCTAAAGTTTGCTGAACACAAGGCTGAGGCTCGTATGAATGTCATACGCTTTTTTTTAGGTATTAAGTCATAAACGGAACTATTGGACAAATGTGACCAACATTGCTATCCATAGACTAAAAAGTAACAAACTGGCCAGATGACCAAGTAAATCAATTACTAGCAAATGATCTGTTATCATGTTAGACTGCGGAGACATGACCTCAGTAACCTGACTAAAGCTCCATAAATCACAATCATCCCTGTCTGGGTTTAAGTGTCACACCGATCCAGGAATCCATTGCCATATCCACCCCAGCAGCAGAGTATAAATCAATATATACAGTCATACTTAACGTGTAGAAGGGCATCAGTTGCTGGCTCATAAATCTGCCATAACTTTGCATTAGTTTTTCCACCATTGGCGGTGTAAGTTCAGGATTAAAAAAAACAAACAGATCCTCGCACTTCTTAACTCAAACATTCTTTACCCTTGTGCTGCTGCCTCTTTGATGTGTAAGGAGCATCTGTTTACCAAAGCCAATCGTGCAAAGCCACAAACCCCAGCACGGCATCCACTGACACCGCAGACTTTGATTTTGTTTTTTGCTCTCCTCTCTGTCACATGGTTGACTCTGTCACAGCAAATTTGTGTCTTAAAATAGGTCTTTGAAGATCTGAATAGGAAAACACTTACATGAAAATCAGATGAACGGATGGAATGACGGATGATTTATGCATTGTTTGGATTATTAATATGGATGAAATAGCTTGGTTTTGAAACAAGAAGGAAAATGCATGTCTGTCCAAACACAATCTCACTCCCATAGCGTGAAAAAGTGACATTTGGCAAGGTGCCTTTGGTGTTTTGTTATTGACAGAAAAAGTATCCTTTAGTGACAAATTTAGACAACCTTGGTTGGGACTCTTGGCGTAAATTTTTGACACTCTGGTTTGGGACCCTTAACGTCACTATTTGACGCTCTCGGGACTCACATCTAGCCCTTTAGCGTCATATTTAGACGCGCTTGGTAGTCTGGGTTGGGACGTACGTTTAACTGACATGCGGCACAAGAACGGGACAGTTTAGGAGAAGATTGTGGGTGGGGTTACAAAATGTATCTTTCAGTGACACGCTGGTTAGGGTTAACCCTAACCCTAGGGTTAACCCTAACCCTAACCCACCGCTGAGAGCCACTGACCAATAATCAGTATTTTACAAGCTGGGAGTGAGAACGTGTTGTCTGTACATATGTACATATATTTGCAACAATTTCTTATTTTATATATATATATATATAATAGCTTGTTATATTATGTAACATTGTCGCATAAAAATGTCTAAAAACAACTAGGCCTGTGTAAAATATTTTGTTTAGTTGTGTACTTACATTATCCCACATGTTTCACACAATGAACCCAGAGAAATTTTACAGAGACACTTTCTGTGTTATTTGGTCGCCTGTCAAATATGAATACTATAATGTATACAACTGTGTAAATAATAGTGCTGAGAAACAAAGTACATCTTGGTGGAATGAGTCTTGCACTAAATGTACTCTTGTGTTTGACCAGCGTGTCATGGAGTGGGTGGGAAACATTCTCCAAGACACTTATCTTGGACAGCATCCTCCTCTCTGACACCGCTGCCATAGAGTCCAGCTCCACCCCCACAAGGTCCCTGGCCTAGTGGATCAGTTTGCTGAGTCTGTTTGCGTCTGCTATCCTCAGCCTGCTTCCCCAGTACACAACAGCAAACAGTGTGAAACTGCTTGATTCAGTGACGACTGAACGTCTGGATCTTAGGTTATCATAGAAACAAGCTGAACAAATGTTAGTTGCAGCCTTGGCTCTCAGCCCTACCCAGATGTCCTTTGTCCCCCCAAATGAAGAGTGATTTCTAAAGTTAAAACTCCTTTATTCAGTGTTTTAATCACATGGTCCATTTGTTTTTGAAAAGAGGAGACCCCTGTGGATAATTTGGCTCCTGGAAAAACCTCCTCACCGGTAGAAGCTGACTGCAGTGACGGCAATGGTGGTGAAGACAGCAACTCCCCTGATCCCATACTACTTAACACTGTCACCACACTGTGTCCATTGTCATTGTTTTGATTGTGAGAACCCTACCGTCAGAAAATGACACATTGTATGTTACAGATAATGGAGGACAAATCAAATGTTCACTAGGAACATTCAACAAAAACTTGTTTGATTTTCACTGAAGGCAATGCTTACTTATGTAACATTTCACAAACATTTCAGGTAATGTATTAACCTAAAAAAATAGACATAACCAGACAGCTGAGGAATAATGTATTACTGTAAATGGGCCTTTTCACTCCTAAAGGTCAGAACCAAGATCTGGACCAAGGTTCATGTTTTTGTTACATTGTATACATTTGATCCGATTAGTTTTGATTTCCCACTGCAGTTATGCAAGTGCACTATGCATTACATGATCACGTCCTGTCGTCATCACATACGTGAGCCATGTCTCCCGATACTTGTAATTGATTGGTTTGTAGACAGGCTTTCCCGTCCTCTCGTATTCTCTCTCTGGTGTCTGAATTGTTTCTGACTGCTGCTCTCCCCGTGCTACTGCTGCTCTTTTTGTTATATTGCGTTGTTGAGAAGCAAGACACTGGAACTTGACTTGGGTTTTGAGGAGCTACAGCATTGTTTCCGGACAAACCAAAACCTACACTGTACATTTACTACATGTACTACTACTTAACAAGTCAACTACTATTTTTTTTTGTCTGCTTTGATAGCCGACAACTGTCTGCTCTGAGCACATTCACCGTCGCTCTCTCTCACGTTCGCACTAAGCTATTCCTTAAAGGAGCCACGACGATAGCCTGGCAGAACTTCCAGTATTTGGTCCAAAATTCTGAACCATGCAAAAAATGCTTTCACACTAGAAACAAACCGAATCATGGTTCAGTTTGATCTGGACCAAGACCACCTCTTTTGGTTGGACCACCTCTTTTGGTTGGACCACCTCTTTTGGTTGGCTGTTTGGTCTGGACTCTGATCCGAGGGGAGGTTTCACACGTGTAATTTTGGTTCGGATCAAGCAGGAAAGTCCGGACCAAACGACGTAGATGTGAAAGACTCCTAATTGTCCAATAGGCAATGCCCAAATTTCCCTAAAATATTCCTGTAAATATTGTTCTCACACTCCTTATTGTGTTAGTTCACTCTATTCTGCTGTAATGGAGATGTTCAGCCCAACCACAAAGTAATTTTATGACCTCTAAAAGATCGGAAATATTGGTCTTGGCAGAGGAAAAGTTTCAGGGCAGTCATTAAAACAACAAGGCTCCTCAGGAGAATATGGGCAAGGAGAGGCTATCCACACTACAGATTAGATTGTGCCCATCTGAGCTTCTATGGGGGATGAACCGCAGACACAAATCTTAGCATATGTTGGCTTGTGGGCACAAGGGAACAGCAAACTCCCGCCTTTATCCTGGGAGAGGCGGGAAAGAGAAGTCACCTTGATTAAATTAGTTGTATATGAAAATAGGGTTATGCCTGTTGGGAGTACGTGACAAGGGTTTAGAAACCTCGCCTTTCACAACCCTGTGAGAATGACTTTTTAATTTCCTCCTTTTTTGTTGCAAGTTATATTTCTCCCTCTGTCTTTTGTCCCACAAGGGCTTTGTGCGCCGGGGTCAATGTAGAAATCTCATTTGGTTACTGTCCCTTCCACTCATTCACAATGTGAGATTCTATTAGCGCCTTCCAAAACAGATCCTCCCTGGGTTTTTCTTCCCCCTCTCTCTCCTCCCGCATATAGCCTACCTTTCAAATAATTTAGCTTTTTGTCCGCCTGCTTTTGTATGATATCCCATCAGTCCATTGAGGCCACAAGGATACTTAGCATTCGCCAAAGCCTCATTCATATCTGAAAGAAATCAATCGATCCTAGTCAGATGTCATGTTCGTGTAACCCAACATAAGCGATTTCTTCACTTTTCAAACAAATTGAAATTATTACAGATGGCGAATTCTTAAGTGTGACCAAATTACACTCTGGCAGTGTAATAGATGAATTGCAGCTATGGATAACCGAGGTAAGGCTTTTTCTGTCATCTCTGTTCAAGCGGATGATTACTGCTTTCACATTCCAGCTGTAGCATACATTTCCCATATTTTGGTCGTCTATTGCTCTCAGACTAACACTGCTTCCCCAACTCTGTGGTCTTCCTGCAATGCAACTGCTGCTTTGCTTATTTGAAAACACTGCTGCTGTTCATAAGCAAGGCACAAGCCAACAACTATGACAGACCGTCCTTACTAAGGCCCTGTTTACACGATGACGCTCACGGATGAAAACGCAAAAATATTTTATCGGATGTGCCTTTCGTTTATACGGCGACGGCGTTTTTGGGGCTTAAAAACACAAAAAAGTGAAACTACCCTCCAGAGTGGAAATCTTAAAAAGGCTCCACCATCCCGTTACCATCTAAAGGGTAAAAACGCAAAAGTCTGAAGACAGCGGTGTGGAGAGAGACGATAAAAAGGCGTCCAGGTAGTCTGTTCTTACAGAGTAGGCTACAGAAATTATAGGCTCCTGTTATCTAAAAGAATTTGAATGTAATGTGAAGTATATTAACACCCTATTTTATCTGACCATTCTATATAACTTGTATTTAAGCTTTATCTGAACATTTATGACTTGTACTTAAGATTCGGCATGAGGACTCAAATGAACTTTACCCTACTTTCATAGGACACTTCTCTGGAAACATCTGGAATCTGTTATCAGTGGGGCCCCCAAGATAGAGATGTCTTTGTTGAAAAGAAGGCCAGTTGGCTTGTAGCCATTGGTCAATTATTGATCCCACCCAATTTATGAAGTGTAGATATGCGTCCTTTACACAAAGAACCTCAGAGAGACCATTCAGAGAATTAGGGTGAGGTCCTCTCCGAGCTCTTCAGAGCTTGTAAATTGATGCTGAATTCTTTGATGTAAATAAACCTTTTTACAATCAAGAACAGCGTCAGCGGATTCCTCTCCATACAGCATTACACCATTGATACTACATATACCACAAATGGCTCAATATTTAAATGATTTCGACAATGTGGATAAGGTTGTTATAGTTTGAGCCATTGAGCCAGAGTAGGCGACAACGTTGTGGATGAAGAGAAAGAGAGCGAGCGAGTGGCAGCGGCCAGCGGGCAGAGGAGGGTCTGCTTCAGCCTCCTCTGCCCGCTGCCTCTCGCTCTCAAGCAGCGCCTGAAGGGTCGCGAAGCTCAGGGTATTGGTAGTGCTCCCGTGGGTGCTGTGCTGTGGCTTATCACGGTCAACTGTGCCGCTCATCATCAGACAAACATGCAACTCCACCTCCTCGTCTTTCCAGACAAGCTTTTGTTGTTCACTTCGACATGTTTTGGTTTCGCGCTACTAAGGAGAGAAGTAGAAGGATGGTTCTACGCAGGCGCGCGGACTTGGGTGGTGTTGTGTGGCAGTGCCACCTAGCCGCCTGGCGTGCATACTACATTGAATTTCACACACTTTTGCGTCACCATATGCACGCAGATTGCCCCCCCAAAACTCTCGTCTAAACACGGAATAAAAAGTGAGAACGCAACGCCACTTTTGCGTTTTCTCTTCAGATCGTTTCCATCTAAACATAGCCTAAGGCATGGATACCTGACCCAAGCCCGATGGGTCCCCGACGGGCCGGGCCGGGCTGGGTTCGGACAGATATTTAGAAATTATGGTTGGGTTCGGGTCAGGCTCGGTCACATCAGCACGATAAGGCATTTGTTGTAAAATGGTGCTGCGGCTCCTTTAATAGAGCTCAGTGCGTGCGGGTGTGTGTGGTCAGTGGACAGAAGAGAGATAGAGAAAGAGGAAGCAGACGTGTTGTATGCAACCGGAGCAGAGTTGGTGGAATAAGTTTAAGTTTTGTAGACAGTGTGTGCGGTGTCCGAAATAAATCCCAGACTGAAAGCCAAGCTCATTAATTTGCTCACCAGAAACGGGATTTTAACCCCGACGTTAACATCTGCCAGGCATCCCTGCATTACTTTCCAAAAAGTATTTGCTGCGTGTGACTCAGTTCAGTCATTTCTCAGTTGTGTTTCTCCTTTGCTGTGATGATTTTTGGTAGTCAGGCTTTAAAACTGTGAAATACACTTAATAATCTACATTTGTTGTGTGGGTTCAGATGTCATGGTCAAATCAAGCCTTTGTCAGTGACCGAACATTCACTTTTATTTTGGTTGTTCATGCAATATATTGATGCAGATCTGTTGGCATGCTTCCTGATCTAGTTTGCAGGCTTTGCTGCATTTCAGAAGTTGTTCCGTTGCTCCACATTATGTAATGTACTTACTGCAACAAATGAAGTGCACCCTATAAGGATAAGGATTCAGGTCTTGTAAGCTTTATATGTTCAACCCACTCTCAACTGTCTTTCACACGGCTGCTGCACTGCTTCTTAGCATACAGCTGCTGCTGTTCATGTGTTCATGAACCATCCCCATACCAGCATCTACCTGAAGACTTTTATTATTATTATTTTATACACTGTGTCTACACGGTAGATGTAGCATGAGCAGCACGCCAGAAAAGCAGCAGCAGCTTCAGCGATCTCTGTGTGTCTATGCAGGATGCGTTCAGGCGCAGTAGTATAGGTCACCCACGTTTTGGCAGCACTCAAGGCCCAACACAGAATCCCTGTAGTAGAATAGACTTAAAGCATATAAATATTCTTCAGGACACATTTACCTGTTTACAACAGGAGTAAAATGTAAGACATTACGCGGCATGTGTACATGGCTGTATTGATGTAATAGGACCGTGTCTGTTCAGTCAGATTCTATCAGATTCAGTAAAGTCTTTTGGGCAAGGAATGGACACAAAGTGTATGTAAGAGATTGTAAACTGTTGTTGTTTGGTCATTCAAGAACCAATAATTCAAGTTTTTATTCACAGTATACATTAATATGCTGTATTTTCAATATTAAATATAAATAAACATAACATATTTAAAAATAATATGCAGTAGCCTCATCTTTTAATAATTCAATCAATCAACTTTATTTGTCATAAGAAATTGTACAAGGTACAATTCCAGTGAAAAGTTTTTCAATCAGCTCCTTCAACTTGTGTCTTCAACTGTCTAAGGCAGATCCTCTTTTAGGATCCTAGTGGCCTGAGGGTAGAAGCTCCTCCTGAGCCTCTCAGTGCAGGCCTGATGTATCCTGTACCAATTCTACCCAACTTCAACAGGCAAAAAAGGCTGTTACCCTTAGGATCTTTTAATCTTTAATGGTGCACTTTACTCCAAATTTGGGCATCTGACTGCTTTGTGTTTCCCTGAAAAGAAGCATGTGGCAGATGTGTCTGTGGGAACACACATAGCAGATGAAGGGAGCTTGTTTAAAGCTAACAGTCAGTCAGGCTTGGATCAGAACATTGTGTCTCACTCCAACTGCTCAGCGGGGTGGGCAAGTGATAGGAGTGGCAGGGGTGTTTTGGTTGACCTGTTACACTAACAACATACTGGAGTTATTGGGCTTTGCCCTTGAAGCTTACATCCCCATTAGAGCGCAAACTGGTGAAGGTTACTTTCACACTATTATGCTAGTTCAAATATCACTAAAAGTTTATAATTCTGCACACGAGTTGCCTTGCACATACAATGTTAAAGTGTGTTTAAATGGAGATTAGACGGCACTGCTGGCCATGGTACAACAAACCTAGTCACAGCTCTGCTTACTTCTGAATTTCACCATGTGGGATATCATAAGTAAAATGTATTATTAATCCACAAACAGTCCAAACCACTCAACCCAATCCCTATCAATGATTATTTCCTGCTGCAGAACTGTTTGACCTTGCTTGTTATACGCAGTCCGGACTGGGAGCTCAAACATTTCTTGGCAATTGGTTTTCCTGGAATGAGATGGATACTGCAAATATTACACTCATCAGCAACCAGGCAAATATTTTGTAGGTCACTCGAATCCCACTCTGTGAAATAATTTTCTGTGTCTCATTATTTTTGTATTTCGTTAAGATTTGATGTCTGTTTTACTGTACTGCTGTGATCCGTGTGAATGTGAAGGCCTTAAATAAACCACAAATAGCATCAACAGTGGAAAACAGTAGTTCATTGTGCTAGTTATTTTGTGATTTAATGCAAAAGAAATGTCTCCTTTACACTGGAAAATGGTCTCTGATGTAATATATACATGAAGCTATACTCATGCACACCAATCTGTCAAACACTATTCATAATCTTAATTTCTAAAACGTGTCATCAAATATCCTTCAGTGATGGTCAAATATAATTTAGTTCTCACTGAAGTCATTGTGTTCTCACGTATTTTAGGTTTGCAGGACCACACTATGCTGCATTCTCCCAAAACTGTATTTCAGATATTGAAGAGGAAAGTACTTTTCTGTGTTGGCACGCTGTAGACTCTGCTCACCACTGAGACCGAAGCCTGGGGGAGGTTAGCCTTCCCTTTCTGTACTGAGACATCGAGCCTTTTCTTCCTCTTTGTATAATTGCAGTTCTCCATCTGGAACTTCGGAAATAATTGCATTTTTCGCTACCTTTAACTATTGTTTTCTCGTTCTTCCTATTTCATCTCGTCTTTATTTATTCTTTCGGTTCGCGTAAGTTCTTAACCTTTGTTTCTACTTTTCTTCTTTTTCCTTTAACTTTTTTTTTTTTTCTTTCTTTCTCTTTCACTGTTCCTTCTACTTCACTTCTATTCATACCCTGCCTTTATTTATTCTGCCCAGTTACAATGTCAGCTCTTACAGACTTTGACACATGCACCTGTTAAGTCCAGGAGGACTCAGGATCATTCCACTGTAAAATCAGCAAATGTCTGAGAGCTGTCTGGTTGACTTCGAGCCAGATATGTTGATTTGGTCCCACAGAATTGTTCGGCTTTGTTTCTTTTTCTGCTCCTTTTCCTTCATTAAACGGCAGGTGTTGATACATGCAGGCCATGCTGAAAAGCCAACTCAGAAAGGCCCATTTTCAAATTTGAGGGACCAGTTCACCCCAAAATCCATATCTTTCCTCTTACACGTAGGGCTATTTATCAGTCTAGATTGGATTGGTGTGAATTGCCGACAGGTCATGTGACAGTTAAGTTTAGCGGTTGTTACAGTTAAGTTTAGGGTTAGCTACATTGTGTAAGAATTTCTCCCATCTAGCGGTAAAATTATATATGACAACCAACTGAATATTACTTTCTAACCCCTCCCTTTCCGAGCATGTATGGTGGCCGTATTATTCCAAGAAGTACAACTTCAGTGTAATAAAGATATTTATATAGTACGTTATTTTGATACCATTTCATTGCTAACATCAGCTATCAGGTTCCCAAACATATGCAAGCTAATGTTAGTAAAGTATCAGTGCTATCGTTATTCTGTATATTGTCAGGTCTATTTTCACGCGAGCCGCTGGCCGTTCGGACAGCGACAATAAAATCTGTGACTCGAGCAGCAAGACGCTTTGCTTCTGAGAGGATCGGAACAAAACTGTGGCACAGCCGGAACGCAGCACAGGCGCGTCCATTGGTAAATCAGGGTACGAGAGTCAGCATTGAGAGTGGCAGTCAACTTTAAAAAAAAAAATAAAAATTTTTTTTTTTTTGATGTGGATCGAAGAATGGTTGATGTGTAGTGTACACTGCCTTTTTTTGTTGTTTTTTTCCTTCTCTTGCACATTTTTCATCGAAGCAGAAATGCTTGCTTACAGTCAGTTGAAGTGCTAAGGAATATACACCCATAAAAAAATTTAATAAAAAAAACACACTCACCTCTCAAGCTGGGCTGGTCTTTGGAGATTTTACTGCTGCATTCTGGCACTGTAGGCCAAAGTCAGGAAAGAGAAACTCCAGTTTGTCAAAAAAAAAAACACAAGCACGTTGTGTGCATGCAGATCATCAGCAGCAAATATTTCCATTCCTTTTTTTGTCCAGTGAATTTCACTTATGGAATCGATTTGCATGTAGCGTGCTTGTGCTTAATTTGGAAAGTGCAGTTGACCGCTGTGCATGTAATAATATATGCAGAGGTAGGATTAAACAATTTCTCCACAATGAAATTGAAATTATATACGCAAGAGTCTTGATTTAGAGTGAAGTTGACCTTAATTATTCCTTAGGGGGAAGTTAGCACCAGAACCATCTATGTATAACACCAGAGAGTAAAACCAAGCATACAATATATGGATATTAAAGAGCATGTGAAGTAGAAAAAGATAGATAACATTAGGCATTTTTCACTGCAGACATTTTGAATTGTCATGGCATGAAAAAAGCACAGGTGTTACCCCGGAGTTCTACCAGGCACAGATGCCATGAGTTTCGGTTGCGCCGTGGTTCTGTTCCATCGTCATCCACGGTGCCTTTGCAAAATAACCTCGGGAGGAACTTCAAGGTTACGTAATAGGAATGTTCAAAGGTTATTTTAGTCGTGCAACAGAAAACTCAGATTGTACACATAGTCTAGCTAGCCGTCTGGATTTACCCTGCAGTTAACAGGCCGAAAAGAGTGAAATCCAGCAGAATTTCCGGTGGCACCTGAACAATCCTGAAAATGAAACATTGTCTTTATAGACCACTAAAAACATTAACATTGTCTCTTTTCTATTGTAGTCGATACATTATGTGTGCTATTTCTACGTATTTGTACACCAGTTCTCAATTATTTTTCCATTCTGTGAGTCAGCGCAACCAGGATGAACAGACCCTGATAGGTGCAGGCATTAACACAAACTGAGAACACAAAGGCCACAGCCTGCTGTATTATCTCCCTCTCACAGAGAGGGGACGCAGGACATTAATCACTGCAAAGTCACACCTCAACACGCACGCACGCACGCACACACACACACACACACACACACACACACACACACACACACACACACACACACACACACACACACACACTAGTGCTTTATAGCAAGGGCTGATTCAGTCTTCAGTCACTCATATATAACCATTGTCTTGGTCACTATTAGTATTTGTTCAATTGATTTGACCTTCTTGCCAGACCATTATAACCCAAAGCTATAATGTCTAATAGTTAAAAATGCTAAATTAATATTTCAGCGGTCGGGTAATTACTAATGAAACAAGGACAAAGCGAGAGAGCAAAGTCATCAACTCCAGAGGGGGAACCTCATGCATGCATTTTAGTTTCATTCTCATTCTTTCTTTTATCTCCAATTTGTCAAAACAAAAAATGTGTCACACAAATAAGTGTCTTTTCTTTGAAAGATGAAAACAAAGGCGTATTTGCATATTGTAGAGACAGGTGTTCAAATACATTGATTTTGGTGGCCATGCAGTATGGCGTATTTTACATAGAAGATGTATGCCACTTTCATAATTTAATACAATTTAACATAATGACACCATTTCATGTTTAATGCAGTGCAGACAGTTTTTCTTCTCTCTCTTATTCTCTGCAGCCAACGTTCGTCTGTCATAGATCAACCGAGTGATTCTTCTCCTCCAAAACCACTTATTGTGCAAAATAACTCAACAATGGAGAGCGGGCACGGGGCGTTCCTTGAGATGTATTCACTAAAACCCAGTGTAATTATATAGGCAGCCTGCTGACTTTAGGTAAAATGATGAGAAATGTGTTTCTGATGAAGACCTTGCCTGGAGCGGCTCGGTGAATTTATGTCCTCTTCCAGTCCCCCAACTCCCCTGTAGTTGGCGTGGAGGGAGAGAACAGAGGGAAAACAGCAAGAGAAGGAGAGATGAGGGGAGGGAGAGAAAGGACAAACGCATTAGATTTTAATAAGGAGTTGTCACAGCAGATAGCCTGGCCCTATATCAACCATGCAGAAGCTTTGGGATATCTGCCAACGGGCCCTGAACACAGCTCTGCTCTACTGGGGCTATGTCAGGACTCGTAGTCACAAAGTAAAACGTCATAGCTGAAATGTTCTTTCCTGTAAAGCCAAAGCAAAACACTTTACCTCTGCGGTGACCCTGTCCAACATAGTCTCGATTTGCCAGACCATCCACACGCTGAGGAGCGGAGGAGGGTCTGGCTAGTCCACACAGCATTTCAGGATGGGAGAAAAACGTGCTCTGGTTTAATGGCATTTCTTTAAACCAATCCCAATTGTCACGGGCGGTGCTAAGCTCCGCATGGAGCCGCTGTAAAATATTTGTGCGAGAGAAAACTCAGATTGCACAGACTGTCTCCTCTAGCTGTCTCAATTTACCCTGCAGATATCTGAGGAGCTGTTAACAATAGTCCTCTTAAATCCACTGGAGTTTAAAATTCCAACACAAAGAAAGCGGAAGGTAGCGGGGATCGGCAAAAAGACATGCATCCGGTGGAATTTCGTGCAGCACCGGAGCAATTCCGGAAGTGGAACGTCAAGGATATAGACTATGTCAGCCATAACCGTCATAATGCTACGTGACCGCTGATCCCTAACCCCTCACCCCCTAAAAAGAACCCGCTGACCCTCGCCCCCAAACAAAACCCTCCATCTTGTATTGTCAATTTCATAAATCCTTCGAAATCCCTCATATCTCACCTTTTACTAGAACATTTTTTTGCATTTTACTTCAATCTCAGGCTTTTTTATTAGTTTTTTTTACACTTTTATTTCATGCTAGATGCTGGATTTATGACGGTCCAGTAACACGGCTTCTAATCAACAGATAGTAATAACAAAAATGATAACACAGCAGTAGTCAAACGATGTCTGAACCGCTCTCAAGATGGTTAATAAGAAATGTTTTTTGCTGTAGGACGTTTGTTTAAACATTTCTTATCTCAGTCTCCACACAATACTGCATCTGCTGCCACAACAAAAGACATGTGTTAATTTTACACACTCGTACACACATATACACTGTAATCCAGACATAGCAAATGATAAATTCAAGTAAAATTGTTTGATTAGAAGATTTTTGCAAATCAAATAAAGTACACACACACAAAAAAGTCTTTGCATTCTCCGCCTCGTCTCCCTCCAAATGTGGTTCATCCGCCATGTCTCTTCCCGCAATGCATTGTGGATTGTCAGGGGAAATCACTGTCACTGTGCCGATTCAGAATACAGAGACTCCTCCATGATGTGTGAAATAAAGTCACTGTTGGATTCAGAAAGGGTGGTGTCGATTGATGTGCTCCCACAGAGCTTCTGTACCACCAATGAAAACACCTAATGGATTTGTTTGTGCTGCATCCAATACATCGTATTTGACTATACCGGAACATATCATGTGGAGGTGTAAGTGATGGCAACTAATCAACATGTTTATATAAAAATGTAATTTAAAAATGAGTATTACATATTTTGGAAATCATTAAATTTGCTATGTTGGCTGCCATTTAATCTCTATAAACAGATGTCAGCATATTGATGCAGAATATATACGCAAACAGGAGAGATAACAAGATATTTGGTATCAGAAGTGTTTTCTTTTAACCGTGTTGGTGATGATTACCCCACACTTAAGGTACTTTTTGGTACCCAAATTTGGGGGCTCATCCAGGTGTCGTCCATTAAGCGCAGGAGGGGGGGGTTGGTTCAATGCCGAGCTCCTTTTGTCCACATGTTGAACGTGGACGTGAGCAGGACACTGAACATCGACTAATGAGGATTATGGCGATGCTTTGCGTGGTCTGGATCGGTATGTGTGAATGGGTGAATAATTGGCGCATTCCAAAGCGCTATATGAATGCAGTCCATTTAAATTGACACAAGACCTTGAACATAGAATATGCAGATCAGAAAGAGTCGCAGGATACTGTACAATGATCTGTCTATTTTTCTGTAATGATATCATATATTACAGTGCACACACTTTGAACTCAGAGGCATAGAGCACTCTGTACTTTCCTTTGCCTTCAAACAAACTAGCTAGCTGTACATCTGATGATGACCTGAGTCTTTATTGTCAGAGGATTATCAACACCATTAGTTAAACAATACTGAACCTGAACTTTGAGACACGAAACAGAACATTTTATTTTATTTCCCTCAGCAAAAAGCCTCATCACTGACCTCATTGATACTAATATGTCCTTTCTGCTTAAACCAGTGTGAAATATTATGGATTTGGACATGATGATAAATGTGCAGCCTTTTCATGTGATCCAGTGTTTCCTAGCTACAGAGCCGCTTTGTTCAAAAGCATATACTCATAGACAGGCTTCATCTGTCCAGCCAACCCCCCCCACTCCTCCGGCTCAGTCACCTGTATATAAAATCACAGCAATCCCATGGAAAAATGGCATTGTTACATGCACTTAACTCTTCAGCCTATTGTGAACCATATGACAGAGAACCAAGCAACTATGCTCTCCCTCTGTTGTGTGTGGACCAACCTCCTGTAGTGCTCTCATGTGCCTGTGGCTGCTGTTCTCTCTTCCATCTTCCACATTTGTCTCTAGCATTAGACCCACAGGATCTAAAAATGTAAAGCTAATACATATTGTTACGTGTAGCGTTCATAACAAAATTGACACGATACACATATTATATGGGACTTGGGGAGATGTTTAATGTAGCCAATCATTGTCAATCAACAGCAGGGATTCCAATCCAAATATACCTGAAACAACATTCAACTCCCGCTGCTCACATATTTCAAATTGCTTGGTGTTTTATAGGCGCATAATACAAATAATGAAAGAGAAAAAGTTATGCATTGATAGGCTATTTAGAAAAGGTTGCATGGCAAACAGTATTGTGCTGCTACAATGCCAGGAAAAAGAAAATGTGAACCATTTGGAATTACCTACGTCTGATCTTCATTAAAGTCATTATAATGGACAAATACACTACATTAACTAAAACCAAATTGGCATATTTATTAAATAAAATCTCAATATAAAAATTCCACATGGGAAATAGTATGAGAACACCTGCACAAATTAATACTAAAAAGCTAACTTGCGTTATTTTTAAGCACCTACCTTAAGTCACTACGGTCGTGATTTATGTCTCAGCAATAAGAAAAATACAGGGCGACAATGGTGCTAATGGAAGGCACCATGGAGGAAAGCCAAGTTCTCCCTTAACATAAATTGATGTCACCTGGAATTGGCAACCTGAATGTTCTGTTATGTTACTGGGACAATGTTCTGTGAAAGCATGAAATAAAAGACACGGTGTTTGGAGTAATAAAGCCAAACAAACTAATAGCCTTAACATCATCCATAAAGTGAAGCATGGAGTAGGGATCACCATGATGCCCCCTGGGCCTGAACAACCATTACTCACTGAGAAAACAATGCACTTTTACGAGAGATGTGACAAGAAAATGCCCCTAAAGACAGAGAAACATAAACTACAAAATAGCTTGGACATAAAAAAAAGAAGTAATGTTTCAGAATGGTTAAGGTCGATCCTGGCCTAAAATTGAGATTCTGTGAAATAAACTGAAGAGAGTCATTCATGATCAAGACTTTCCTCGAAATATCAATATAATTAAAGAGTTTTGTGAGGGGAAATTGTCTAAAATTCATCCGGGCCATTGTGTGATCAACACATTTGGGTGAGGCTACCGCCCTAAAATAAAGTTTAACAAGTTACTAAAACCAAGGGTTTACTTTCTTTTTTCAACCTAACTTTTGACTTGTTAAAGCAAATAATGTAATACATGCACCAAAACATGCAATTGTTTTTGTGTAACTATTTCAGGCAGATGTAGCTTGTCCATTATTGGGACTTTAAAAGAATATGCCAAATTTCCCTGACTAAATTGTGCAAAAATGCTTACTTACAAACTTACTTTGTATTGGTACTGTATGTGTAAGATGACCCTGCAACCAAACAGCACTAGATGTAGGCACACAGGGGGCAAGTGGGACTTCAATTAGTTTTGGAAATGTTAAAAGCTAGTATCTTAGAGAATTAAGAAGTCAGTTTCACTCTATATCTTCTCGTATCCAACAACAACAGTTTGTTATGTGCGGTTAGACCAACAAAGTGTTGTTTATGGTATGATAATTTGTACCTGCAGCACTGGTAGAAAGTGAGTCTGTACCTTGGAGTAGCTTCAGTGTCCCTTAGCATCATAGATCTCTGTTAAGTTCACTGTGAGTTATTATATTAAAGCTTATGTGTTCAGCAGGGGCTGAGGCCTGCTGTTGGAGCGTGCTATAAATCAGAAAGCCTGGAAGGCAATGGCAAAACATTGCATATTGTTAAAACTTAGGCACATTATTTACGATGTAGAATTCTTCTGTGATACAGTCTGTGTTAATAATCCACAGACTGTGATCATTTCAACCCTAGTTATTTTTCTCTTTAGAAACCACAGTGCAGTACAAAAGGCATTGTGTATACCATCTATTAAGGAAACAAATTGAAATATAACCTCCCCAATTACACTGCTTGTGTTAGTGTTAGCTTTCCTTAGCCCAAATGCAAACCTTGCATGTGTCGCAAATGCATCATCATAAGGGATATTTGTCTGTTCGGAGGCTGCTTTGCACTGTGTGCTAAAAATGTCTTGTAAGTGCTGTTTTCAACAAATAGCTGGAAATGCTCTTCAGAACAGCATACTGGATCCCTCGTGAACCAGCCGGGACTATGGACACATTGACTTACCTTTTACTGCTTCTTCTGTTTCTCTTGCTGTTGCTGAGGACGTTTCTTTTCGCGAGGACTGGGCCAGTGTTACAGTATCATGGTATATTATGGGCCTTGGGGAACTGGGGCATGATAAGATGGAGCAGCCGTTCACCTGGGTTTTCACAATCATGGCCCGGGAAGGAGACAACTGATAAATGGACACAATCGGTTCCACCATGGCTATCATGAAATGCATTTAATAGATAACCTGTAGGAATCCAGAAATAACATTTGTTAGTCTGCGGCTCAACGGAAATCTCATCTCATTCTATCAGAATTGAATAAAATATAATAAAAATTGCATATCTGTGAGACGTAATGGAAATTAAGGAGTTGAAGAATACCTATAAATACATGGTAGCAACACCAAATCAAAGATGTTTAATCTAATGTAAACTTTAATGGAATCTGCACCATTTTCTTAGCCTGGGAAGCAGATGAATCTGCAAGCTTATTTTTGATTTGCTCTTGCAGAAATGTCTGGTAAGGCCAATCACAATCATTTATCTCACATACGGCAGGTTTGAAACAATGACTCAACTTGTGGAGCCTTAGTATATAAACTCATCAGAAAAAGAAACGTCCCTTTTTCAGGAAACTGTATTTTAAAGATACTTTTGTAAAAATCTAAATAACTTTAGAGAACTTCATTGTAAAGGGTTTAAACAATGTTTTGCTTGTTCAATGAACCATAAACAATTAATGAACATGCACCTGTTGAGCGGTCGAAAAGACAGTGGTAGGCGGTAGGCAATTAAGGTCACAGTTAAAAGAAAATTAGGAAAGTAAAGAGACCTTTCTACTGACTCTGAAAAACGGCAAAAGAAAGACGCCCAGGGTCCCTGCTAATCTGCGTGAACGTGCCTTAGGCATGGTGCAGGGAGGCATGAGGACAGCAGATGTGGCCAGGGCAATACATTGCAATGTCCCTACTGTGAGACGCCTAAGACAGCGCTATAGGGGGACAGGAAGCACAGCTGATCGTCCTCGCAGTGGCAGACCACGTGTAACAACACCTGCATAGGATCGGTACACCCGAATATCACACCCGCGGGACAGGTACAGGATGAACTGGCCAGTCTGGTGCAGTACATGAGGAGGAGATGCACTGCAGTACTTGATGCAGCTGGTGGCCACACCAGATACTGAGGGCTACTTTTGATCCCCCCTTTGTTCAGGGACACATTATTCCATTTCAGTTAGTCAGATGTCTGTGAAAATTGTTCAGTCTTAGTTGTTAAATCTTTTAATCTTCATACCAATTAATGCCATACCATTATTATAAAGTGTTACCCAAATATTTGCTTATATGTTAAGTTTGCATAAAATATAAAAGCAGTTGAAAGTGACAGGAAGTTTATTTTTTTGCTGATTATATATCTCTATTCCTTTTTTCAAGTGTCTGACCTCCTATCTTGCCCTCAAGAAATAAATTATATCACACGTTTGGATAAATCCAAACCTAGGTTTATGGTCTAGCAGCAAAAGACTATGTCTACATTTATGGTACATTAGTGCACTAAAATGTCCTCAAAAAGCAGCTACCAATGTAATTATAATACATAAATGACGCTAATAAAGGACCAACAAACAGTCAAGTAATTTGCTCATCCAAGTTTGATTTTAAATGGACTTAAGAATGTATCATTAATCTAAAGGCATGTTTCCGTCTACGACAGGTACTTTGCATTTCATAAATACTCACCTAAAGTCAATATTGTTACTGATATTACATTTTATTCTATAGTACCATTGAATTCATGAGCACAAAGAACAAAGAAAACCAAACTACAGATGACAAAGAAACAAAAACACCTAATGCCGCCTCCCCCTCCAAATTTAGCAAACTTGGTACAGTCCAATGAGACTAATCAGCAGCAGCTGTAGTGTCTGCTGCAATTAGAAACCCTTGAAGACAAGTGTGTTTCCAATATGTTTAATTCCAACTTTTTTTGAGGAAGGGAAAATTAAGACTTTAAGATTTAGTTGACATAGAAATAGTTGAAATAAAATGTTGATGCGCATATTAGTCTTTATGGTTTTCCTTATCTCCATATTCCATATGGTTTAACATATCTAAACACCTACCTCCCTTTTTTTTTGCTGAACTCAGATTTTTTTATTTCTGTTTTTTTCCTCAACTACAGGAGTAATGTGTCAAACAACATCGAAGATTAGATGTCTAACAACGTTCTATACCTTAATGAGAGCAAGTGTGAGTATCTTATGTCTAGTCTTCTTAACTCCGCACTGTCCCGCTAAAAAAAGAATTCTCCTGTGTTGCCCTTTCTTAAATGGCTTCCAGTGCATATCAGAATTGATTTTAAGACCTTGTGTATTGGATATTTTAACTCCTCAAGTTTCCACTTTATCTCATAGGTCATCTGACCGTAAGTGGCTGGCTGTGGTCCATGTTGTAAAAGCAAGAGATAAAATAGCTTTCGTGTTATGCCTCTATAGACTGTGGAATAGCCTGGTTAAGATCAAATGTGCTCTGCTGTTGACACAAAACACATTTCCATTTTCAATGTGTCGGGTCTGCATGAGTAGCTTTATGCCCTTGTGTCAGTATGTATATTGGTATTGTCTACTATCTTCCACATGCGATTTTCATAAGCATATTGTCCACCACGTTGGTCAAAAGCCTCCACAGACTTGACCACAGAATTGCATCAACACCTCTCTCACACAGTGTCAACAAAAAGCTGAATATGATAAGCCTCATGAAGGTAGGATTTATTACAGACTGGTGATTTGGGATGTAGCTCAGTGCATCTAATAAACTGGCAACAGTAAGAAAATAAACCATGTAAAGTGAAGGTGCAGAGGCTGCCCACCTGACAGTTCAGGGAGCAGATTCTACCTTACACCTCCTGCCATATAAAAAACCTGGTCTACTCAGATAGCAGCAGTATCAGTGCTCCGAGGTGTGTGTTCATGTTGTTGTCCGTTTACAACAACATTGTTAATGTCTCGAGAGCTCTCTGCCCTGCCAAAGGCTCACATGTACTGTATACAGCTTGACTCACAGCATAAAACATTTCCCTCTTGGTTATCCTTGACGTCCGCAGCTATCTTCGGTAGAGAGCTCGGGTGAAAACCTTGTATGTCCAAAAAAGGTTGTTTTCTTGGGAAATCAAAAAAAGAGGCCAATTTGAAAACATTTTATTGAGCTACTTCCATCAGATGAAGTCAGCAAAAATTGCCTCATCACTGTTTAAATGTTTGTCAAACACACAAACAGACGTTAAAGGGTGACCAGCATCATTGAATTCAAATGACGAAACATGGAGATAGGAGGTTTCTGCCCGACATCAACGATAGGCTTTAAACAGCTGCTCCTCAGAAATTACCACTTCCTGTCACAACCGCTGTGAAGACCATCACCTCATGGAGACCGGTAGCCAGCTCACTGTCACCTTTTCTTGTCACAGCCGCTAAACTTTAGCCAACCGGTCATGTGACAGTTAGCTGGCACGTTACCGGTCGGTGAAACTTAACTGTGCATTCCCCGTAATTGTAAAATATCATACTGACCCTAACCCTAGCAGGCTTAAAATCATCTTTTGTTGGCTAAACTGTACTGTAACGGCCGCTAAACTTTCCTGCCACATGACTGGTCAGCTAAACTTAACCGTCACGTTACTGGTCAGCTAAACTTAACTGTGCGGTTGTTGCAAAATATCATACCGTAAAACTTCAAATAATAGCCGAGTCCCAAATAGACGCCTGTCTCTTTTAAACGCCTGGTGTGACAACAGATTTGGGTAAATAAAGGCCGGTCTCAAATAGAGGCCTGGTCTGTTTTTTGTTTTTTTTCGTGTCGGGTTGTATTTGATACCGTCAGATCGTTTGTTCTATGTTTTGATTTGATTTCACGTGACAGACGCAACCGTTCTTAAACGACTCATCACTATGGCAACATAACAAATAGGTTAACAAACTTTCTTTTAGTCTTCAGTTTTTCTTAATTCTCTCAATACCACCATTGAGACAAAAAGAAAAAAGTATGATTTGACATTTAAAGGGGTGATAGAATGCAAAACCGATTTTACCCTGTCATAGTTGAAAAACGACAGTTCGGTGAGTAAATAGGACATACAGTACATAGAAGCTCAAAGTCCCACTGACACCCCTTTGCTATGAAAATTTCATATTTTGAAACTGCCGCTGAAAACGGGCGAATCCCAAGAAAGCTGGAAGTTGACGTCAACCTCCCAAAAACCGGAACCTTTGTCAGCCCATGGGTGTATTAAGAGAACGGTCACGCCCCAACATTTACATAGGCTACACAACTGACCTGAGATCAGGTAGTCTTCCGAATCTAGGTCGCGCAGATCTCTGCTATTCCATTACAAAATTCACTTCTGAAACTTTTTTATGCGAGAAATCAACTATGTAAGGCTCAAATATGGGCCATTTTACGAAAATGGATGGCTAATTGCAAATTTTGTCCAACTGTGTGTCGGAATTCAGCGCCGGTGCTGCCTCGCCGCCCGACCTGCCTTCCTTCACACACCCCGGCCTGCTCTGAGGTACTTGGAGTTCTGTCACGACTGGCAGCCTGGCACTCCATACCCGCGCAAAGTCACCTGTTCTTTGGATAATGGACTACTAAACGCTGGTGCTCTGACAGAGCTCTAGGGCCTGCGGCTCCCCTCTTCCTGCTAGCTAAATGCCCGGGGTGTGTGAGTGAGAGCACGGTCAGCGAGCTTGTTACGCCAGCAATCTCTTACCACAGGTTCCAGTTAATCATTTAATGTGTGTAATTATAATGTGTTGAGTTATTTAAACAAACGATTGGGGAAATAAACGCCGCTTATCCGCGAGTCTCATTGATAGAGCCTGCGGCTGGATGTAGCTCTATCAATGAGAGCTAGCTAGCCTCCTCTTAGAATTCCTCTGGAATTCACAAATATTCATTAACTTGAAATCGGACACCCTTGTTAGCTTTATAAGACATATAGTTAGATTTTGTGTAAGTGGCGTGACGAAATTCAAACTGTAAATATAATCGAATTAAGGCGAAAAGGAAGCTAACTATCCGTGGTTTGTAGCTACACATAGCTAGGATTGAAGGGACAGTCGCAGCTAACGAAACACTTTGTCTTCACAAATATTCATTAACTTGAAATCGGACACCGTTGTTAGCTTTATAAGACCTTTAATTAGATTTTGTATAAGTGGCGGGGGACATGTGTGTAACATGTGGTAACAGATTGCTGGTGTAACAAGCTTCGCTGGCCTCTCACTCTCAAACAACAAACGGCCATTTAGCTAGCAGGAAGAGGGGAGTTGAAGGCCCTGGAGCTCTGTCAGGGCAGCGGTGTTGGTAGTCCCTGCTGTGGGCTGCAGCCGTGACCGAGCTCCAAGTACCTCATAGCACGCCGGGGTCTCTGAAGGAAGGCAGGCTGGGCAGCGAGGCAGCACCGGCGGCTGAACTCCGACACACAGTCCTACCACATTTGCAATTAGCCATCAATTTTCGTAAAACGGCCCATATTTGAGCTTTATATAGTTGATTTCTTGCTTAAAAAGTATCAGAAGTGAATTTAATAACGAAATAGCCCGATAAACAATGTATAACTTTGCAGTGTCTGAAATATGAGAGTCTCCCATGTGTTTCTATGTAGTTTGCTCAAACCAATCAGCGCGTAGCTCATTCTGAATATTCATGAGCATACCATATTTGGAAGAAAAGCTCTCGTTCCAAATAGAGCCATATTCACAGGGTAGTTAAGGGCCTAATAAAATATCATTCGGGCAATTTTCAGCCCAACTAATGTTACATACCCCATTAGGAGACCTTAAGGAACAGTGTAAAATACCCTATATAATCATTCTATCACCCCTTTAAGCTGACAGTTGTCAAATTTGCCGAACAAAATTCGGGAGAAGCAGCGGCAAGACGTTTCTCGATTGATCCTAAGAGAGCGCGAGAATGGCGTAAACATAAAGCAGAACTGCAACGTCTGTCCGAGGAAGACGACAAAAGGGCCAGACTGCGAGGTGGAGGGAGGAAGAAGGTCAGTGAAGAGCTGGAGGTGAGCGTGTGTGAGTGGATCCACAGCATGCGGGCAAAGCATGTCAATTAATGGCCTGTCTCTTATAGACGCCTGTCTCAAATACAAGCCGGTGCATTTCGGCGATTTGGGTAAATAGAAGCCCGGGCTATTATTTGAAGTTTTACGGTACTATCCCTAACCGGCTCAAAGTCTCCTTTTGTGGGCTAAAATGTACTTTAAGGACCACTAGACTTAACTGACACATGACCGGTCGTCTAAATTTAACTGTGTAGTTGCAGTCTTTTCTTGAGGTATAACACAAATCATTGTGCGTACGTTTTTCGTACAATATTATTCAAACCCATTTATGAGGTGTTGTTTTAATGATATTAAATATTTAAAATTTTTAAGAAAAAACGTTTAAACTATTTTATTGTGATGATAGAATCAAAACTTATAACCCCGTGAAAATAAAAGAAAATCTCCCATTTAATTTCATGGGACCTTTAAAAACCTCCCATCATCAAATTAATCACAAATGCCTAGAGCTCTTTAATAACACCCCCAACCTCATCAAATAAGTGATGAACCTTATTTACATACAAATGATTATTTGTGGTTTCATCATATACAAGTACACTCTCCTTCCCACACACACACACACACACACACACACACACACACACACACACACACACACACACACACACACACACACACACACACACACACACAATCCCTTCTACACACACACACGCGCTCGCTGTCCTTCATTATCCATTCTGCTAGGTCACCCTCTGCTTGCTATTATTGGTTTTTGTATCTTGTTATCCATTCATTGCCTTGCACGCTGTTGATTTAGTTTTACCTGAATTCTTTTGCCTTGTCCAGAATAATGATTGTGCACACGGGGTGATGCCTCTACTTGCATGGCGGCTCCAATGACAGGGTTGACAGACCAGCCGAATTGAATTCATGTGTCTGATCTCCTTCTATCTCCAGTTCTCACTTTGACTCTTGACTTTTTCTCTCCTGCTTATTTCGTAATGTCTCACACCAGAATGGTTTATTTAACAATGGCTATCACAAATGGAACAAAGTCTGTGAAATTTTAAACAAAACTGCCATTTTGTACAATGTATAACCAGTTAAAGCTGTCTAATGTAGTGACTTTGTATTGCTTTTATTGTCTGTATCATTTCTAGTACTGCCATGGTAGAGAGGTGACAAAGAGCCTGCCATGTTAGAGGTAATCCTGAGTGACATTGTCCGAGTGGTATGTTTATGTAAAGCATGTTAAGAAATGTCATTCAACTTAGTCAGGAAAGTCTTAGTCATAGTATAAGACCTGAACACATAATAGAAACATCAATAATAAATGTCTGGAAATGTCTAGCGGATAAAAAAATCTCAATGATTTGTGAGACTCTGTTTGGTGAATAGTTGGTGATGGAGACTTAAGGATAGACACAAATAAAAGCTTTAATCTGAGGCATGTTTCAAAGAAAAATAATGTTTCCAATCATTCATTTTAAACATAGAACCAGTTGAAGCTTTGTCCTCCCTGAGGTAGGCCAAAAGATAAATGTGTTGTAAGTTTTAAACTTGTTCTTTGAAGAAGTCCCACAGAATAAAGGCTTGACAGTGTCTTAGATTTTGTTTGCCTGCATGATAAAGCTACCTTATACACTGGTATTGGAAACCTGAACGGGACATAAAAAGCTGCTGTTGCTTGTTCAAAGAGACTATTTTCCAATTGACATTACATTTAAAGTTCACGGCAGCCTCACTGAGGGGAAAACAGAGTGTAGTCTGTGAACTACTATGCCATTCAGGAAGCCTCCAACTGGTCCTAAACCGTCCTAAATCCACATCTCCATTCAGTCAAGGCTGAATGAAAGGAATTGAACTGTCCTCACCAGAAATAAATGCTGCAATGGCTGCTTATTTAAATGCGTGAACTTATGTTTTTCCGTTTGTAATGATTATATTAAACCTCTCAGGGAGGAGCTTTGGTATAGGGTTTGGCATACAAAGCACAAACCTCCACAGTAGTTACTTTTAAGTAGTTAAAAGTATAACTAAAGGCGTGTCTGAGCAACATCATCAGTGTTATGCACACACTCACAGGGGTAGAAAACAGAGGAATGGCTGAGAGCTCACAATAAAATCAACATGTGCGGTTGTTGTACCTTAAATTGCACATATCAAAAACGGAATTGATGTAAAATGCTCGTCATACCTCTTGGTTAGCCTACAGTGCCTAATTAGCTATTAGCTCCAGCAATCTGGTTAGAGCTATGGATTTTATTAAGGAGTTGGAAGGTAATATAAACTGTAGGAATAAATGCCCATTTTAAGGTATAACAGATTGAACAGTTACTTTGTTCTGTGAGGTTCTGCGATCAATTGTCGATCAATTTAGAGTCAACGCTGTTTCTTATGAGTCAAGCTTAACCTCTTTACACTGCAGTCACCTAATATGATTTTTCTTACACAAAAACATCTGGCATATATGGAGTGTCTATTTTGAGGAAACATGATTTTTATATAATAACCTTTGTTCCTCTTGGGCAGCAGGCAAATAGCAGGAATTTTCTACTAAAGCTTAACCTTTTCTTATTTTTACCAATGCATTTTTCACTAAGATAGAGCTGACTTTGGTCAGTGCGTCATCACTGCTACTAGCATGCTGTTAGCCAGAACTGAAAATGATGCCTGTGGGTTGGATATGTAACTTCTGATTGGTTAGGGCAAAAAGAAAGGAAGAAAAACACTTTCAAACACGCAGTCGTCTAACTTGAAAAAATGAATGAAATAAATAAAACAAAAAGTTTGATCATCAGTCTAGGTGTCCGTGTCTGAATCTGTTCAGTCAGGGTCAGACTACATTTACAGTATGTCTTTTCCAGATGGTCGCAATGTCAGATCAGATGATCATGGTCTCGCTGTGACTTGGCAAAGACAGATGTCACACTACACGTTGAACCCCTTAACAATCATAGCTTGTGGTCTTTCACGTCCTGCATGACGTACAAAGGTGATGAGGCAGAAGTGGCCAGAGACAGACCTGGGATCAGAAGTGTCAACCATAGTGTCTGAACCATCACTAAGCACATCATAGACATTGTCAACTAGGGATGTGCATTGGCACTGCCCTCACGATTCGATTACGATTCACCAGGTAACGATTCGATTCAATTCGATTCTACGATGCATTGCGATGCATCAAAATTCTACTGCACACAACAAGGCAAATTTTTCATCAGTCATGAGGCAATCAATCAGATATCCTGTTAAGATTCGGCTGAAATGTCATGCTTTTTGGTCTAAACGACATACCCAAATTAAAAGTGGTACAGCTCCCACATACTTTGACACTCTGGGGTGTGCCTGACATCATTGGAAAGGAAACACTCTCAATTTTCTTGTTACAAGTGTCAGGGTGATTCTAGGCCTTACTGACACAGAGTTACAGAGGCTAGAATGGAGGTTTTTTATTTCCGTCCAAGTCATACATCTGTAAAATGATCAAAATAAAATACTGTAAACACATCTGGTGATATACAGATACACCCAGGCCATAGCAACATGTCTCAGGTTATTATAGAAAAAATCCAGATGCCAAAAGACTGAAAAATTGATTTTTCTACAGAAATGTCTGTCCGCTTTCATTGGCCATATCAGAGGCAAACCTGAACGGATTGGCTCAGATGTCTTTCAAAAGCTTAGAAGCTAGGGAATTCGACGACGCCCACTTTGAGCATGTAGCAAGCTGGGCAGAGAAGCTAGCGGCGATAACAAGTGCGGAAATGGAAAATTGTTTCACGTTCTTCCCTTGTGATTCGGCCAGAAACATCAACATTGTGAGGCGAACAGATCGTTTTGGAATATAAAGCTTCGATATTACATTTCCTTGGACTCTTGGGGATTTATGAAAATCAAGTTTTGGGCAACATACCACTTTGTTGCTGAAAGGACAACGAAAACAGGTATGGATGCACTCTCGACAGCTGCGCAGATTATGGCTGAATTGTTTTATTTTCTGTTACTTTGTAACAGTGGTGTAACTGCTATAAATCATCTTATGCTTTGTATGTGGGCTTAAATTAATCATTAGAGGCTAAGCTTTCAATTGGTGTGAATATTTGGAAGATTTAATGCTTTAAAGTTATAAAAACGCTAATGAGTGGAAGTTTTATCGAGGTTACAGAAACGCAGTGTCCCTTCAACGGGACAGTGATCCTTGAGAGGATATTGAACAACAGATTTTATTGGCTGCTATGTGTGTATTATCACTCTCCTGTATCTTTGATACAGAAGTAATTGAAACTTTACAATTTACGAATCGATTATTGTTGACACCACTATTGTCAACTAGGAGATAGAAGGCAAAACAAATTCTGAAACTGAGACTTTGTGAAGTATCTTTGATTGTGATGCACTATATGGGATAACATGACTTTGTTGTGTCTAATTTTCCCTGACGCCCCAGGTCTGTTGGAGTGATATTGTAAAGTCTGATCCTGGTTTCAGTAAGTCTTCGTGAGTCTACATGAGCCTGCTTTCCTCTATCTCTGTCTGCTGACTAGTTTTGCGTACGATCCTATCGATGTTACGAAGAATGCCTCACATGCAGTATGTTATTAAAGGTCCCATATTGTAAAAGGTCAGATTTCCATGTATTGTTTTAGATTATAAAGCAGGTTGACGTGCTATATAAATACTGTGAAAGTATCAAAACACTCAATCCACAGAGGAATACACACAGCCCGTAAACAAAAAGTTTGATCATCATCATCAGTCTAGGTGTCCGTGTCTGAATCTGTTCAGTCAGGGTCAGACTACATTTAAAGTATGTCTTTAAACCAGTGGTTTAAAGACCTTTTCGAGTCGCGACCCCCAGAATAATGAGGTTTGTGTTTATCGGTAGAAAGTGCCGTTACAGTCATTCCCCGTCTGCAGTGACGATGCAGAGACGCAGGGACCGCAGATGTGGAAGACCCAGAAACGCTGACCAATCGGAGCAGACTGGGCTTTTTGGGGAGTTGGGCCTATAAAGACAGGCGCTAAATCATAGGGTTTCAAAAAGAGGGTAAATACAGGTAAATACAGGTATATTCAAACAGACAAAAAGATAAAAGAAACTTTGCAAACATAATGCCCAGAACATTCAAGGACAAACATCTGAGCTGTGCAGGTTTTCTTATATTCTGCATTGATAGAAGAATTTAGAGGTGGCAAATATGAATCATTTTTCTGAGTACCGTCCTTTGTTCCAATTCAATTGCATACACCAAAATAATGTGTTTGTATTGTATATTTTCACTTAGAGCAAAGAAGAAGAAAAAAAAGCTATTGTCAGGTGTGTGTGCAGTGAGCCCATCCTAAGGATAAAGGGTGTAATGTTCAGCCTGAGGCAGCTCAAAGTGCTTGCTGTGCTTGGCACCTGGGACCTCTGTTTCTCTGCAGGAATTGGCATGGAGCCGGCAGCCCCTCTAAGAGCCAGGTGTTGTTTTATTTATCTCAAAGCACAAGTGACCTTTCTAGAAGAACGCCGCAGAGAGACTTGCCTCTGAGGGCTGTCTGCTTCCCCTTCCTCTCTTCTGTCACATAGCCCATATGAGAGCCATCAACCAGGTCTGTCTCCAGACTGTATGAGAAACAGACTCAACATGAACCTTCATATTTAGTTTAACTATAAGACTTTTTGGTTCCTTTTGGTTTCCACTCAAGTATGAATGTCCCCCCTCAAGATAGCCCCATTTGACTCCACAGAAGAAGTTATATTTCCTGACAGGTGTTCATATCGTTCCATGAAACCAGTTTTTTTATGTATAAATGCGAGGTATGATTAAGCACAAGATATGCTGCTGATCCAGGCTGTGTCTACCTTTGAATAAGGTGCATATTGGAAAATTCTGCAAAGAAACAATTTGCATTCAATGTTGTAACTATTCAGGAATTGCTTTAATGTTTATCTTGCCAAGTAAAAGGTAATGGTGTTGAGGTCGAGTTGGTGGATAGATGATCTTTGGTACCTTTTCATATTTCCTCAAGCTTGTGTTTTCTTTGCCTTAATCTGGATCAACGAGTTTACATTTCCAGGATAATTGCCTGACATCCCGAGCGGGGTCTGAGTGAATGAGTGTAAAGATTAACACTGAATATATTTACAGCATTTACTCTCTAACTGGTACGTCGTTGGACTGATTGAAGATGAGTGAAGTACACACGGCGATACCCTGGTAAGAGCAAATGGCGTTTAACCATATATGCATAGCGCCATAAATTAAACAGAGTGTCTATTTGCACCCCCGGTACGAATAGCCTCGGCCACACAGCTGAGCTATTTACACCTTGTGACGTAACAACAAAAAAAGGAAGTTTTGTCTCTAAAGTTTATAACAATTGAATTTCTAGCGTAAAATGGATACTACAGTTGCGCTTTCTGTCTTCAGTGAAAGCATACAACCGTTAGTTTGTTAGTTAGTACCTATTTTTTTGTATACAGTATGGTTACCTAGCAACCGAGGCTTGAAGAAACCAAGTGGTAAAAAGTTGCTCAACTTAAAATTTGGATTGGATAATTTGCATGCAATTACGCAAGTCAGGACCCGCGAACGCGTATTTTTTATTTATGTTTTTTTTGCAGGGTGGTAGGGGAAGACTCATGAATATGCCTGCTCTGGTTGGGTTGGTTAGGTTTAGGCAAGAGGAGTAGGATGGTTATGGTTAGGGTAAGAATGTCAGGGCGATAATATTCCAAAAAGGTGTAATACATGAGTAGTATGGATAACTGTGTGTAAATATATACCAAGGTACTGTAAATGCACAGGGGTGCAAATAGCATACACTTCTAATTGTACCAGGGGTGCAAATAGCATACACTTCTAATTGTACCAGGGGTGCAAATAGCATACACTTCTAATTGCACCAGGGTACAAATAGCATACTGCTAATTGTACCAGGGGTGCAAATAGCATACACTTCTAATTGTACCAGGGGTGCAAATAGCATACACTTCTAATTGCACCAGGGTACAAATAGCATACTGCTAATTGTACCAGGGGTGCAAATAGCATACACTTCTAATTGTACCAGGGGTGCAAATAGCATACACTTCTAATTGCACCAGGGTACAAATAGCATACACTTCTAATTGTACCAGGGGTGCAAATAGCATACACTTCTAATTGTACCATCGGTGCAAATAGCATACACTTCTAACTATACGGTGCAAATAGCATACACTTCTAATTGCACCAGGGTACAAATAGCATACTGCTAATTGTACCAGGGGTGCAAATAGCATACACTGCTAATTGTACCAGGGGTGCAAATAGCCTCACCCTAAATTAAACCATACCGATTCTCGATTTGCCATGCCATAATATTAATAATAACCACGTTAGCTTTAAACACAAAAAAATAGGCACAGCTACTGAATATAAACCAGGCTATTGTAGAATCCCTCAGTGTCAACATTCTGCCCAGTGAGTAAGTCAGGTGGTCAAATATGCCATTGGCTGATTGACACATACTGTATGACCCTGACCCTGTTCAACTCTTCCGGAGGTTGCTGTCAATATTTACATCACAACACCAATATTATTTGGCAGTGTCGTTAGAGCTAATTAAACAGCTGAAATACTGATGAGAATTTAAACTGGAAATTATCAACCGCACTCATTTGGAGATGAGACCAACACACCATTTTAAACTTGGATTTAATTAAATGTCACGTTGTCAACAAGTGCATGCTTCTATTGATGGCCTATTTCATAGAATGAAGAGAGGTTTTACAGTAGAAATGATGCTGGTTGAGTTGTGACACTGCTGCTTTTACTTAAGTAAAGGATCTGAATACTTCCACCACCCTGTGTTACTGCTAATGAATGGATGACAGGACTCACAGGGGAGACAGACACTGAAAGAGAGAGACTGTATATGCACTTTGATACATTATACCTTACATAAGCATCGCACTAGCTCAGAAACTAGATTAAACAATGATGGATAACTGATCATACATTATGGAAGCATCTAGATTTAATTGTTAAAGCTGTGATCTAGCACTTTTAGCCATTTTGAGTGCATGATCAGTTACTAAATACCCGATCACAGTGAAAACTGCCAGGTTAGTGTCACAGTCTGCTCTTTTATGAGATTTGTCATAGAATGTCTACAAGGTTAAAACAAACGCAGATGACACACTTTTTGCATAATGTGGTGAGACCTGAACAAAAGCAGTAATGCCCGCCTGGAGCCCCGAGTTCTAATTCCCCTCCTTCTGCATTATAACAAAGAGACATAAAGTGAAACAGATGGTTACTATGGCAACATCTTGGAAGAACAGCAGTTATCAGCCATAAGTGAATATACAGGAATTGATTCATTGATTTGACACAATCAGTGTTCTGTATTTCACTGAATCCCGAACTGATTACAAGAGAGCATGGAAAGTAAAAAAAAAAAAAGGTAATTATAAACCATCTTACAAATTCATAGAAATGAATAATGAACTGAAATGGTTAATGGATTTTGTCGAACTAGTTGCGTGCCTGTTGACAACGTGTCTGTTGGGAACAAGTCGATATACTGACCTCCTGTATTGCTGCTTGCATCTTTCTCAAGAACTGCTCATCCAAAAAACTTCCCACTCAACACTTTGCTTCTTTGGGTCCTGATTAATACACATGCCATGACATAACTGCGTCCCCTGGCAATGCTAGAGTATAGGTGTCATTTGGTAACAGTTAGCTATTTGGGACCAGGCTATTTCCAGGAACAAAATAGTTGATTCTGTTTTTACTTGCAAGTAGAGTCATTTGCCAGCACTCACAGCATAAGTACAGAAAGTGACTAATGTAAGCCTCAAAGAGTAGCTTATTTATGTGTGAAATACAATCATAATACAGAGTTGATTTCGTCAGTTGTTATGTTGTCAGAGTCGATGACGTCTCCCTTATCTGGTCAGGGAGGGCATGTTCTTTCCTCAGCATTACACCGTGCTCAGACGAGGACACACAATGGCTCCATGTTATCTTGTTTAAAGTACTCAGTATAATATTATTCTATGCAAACAGTTTAATAATAACAAGAGAAGAAGTATGTAAATCAAAAAATTTCTAACACATTAGGGGAGAGTGGGGTGATTTGTGCCAGGGGGGGGGAGAGTAGATCCACCCCTTGTTTCTGGAAAAGAAATTGGTCATGTGACCATATCATTTTGAAAAGCCATCAATTTTACTAATCCTCCAAAGAAGAGAGACACATGGCATGAGAGGTAAGCACATTTTAGCTCAAAGTAACATTTCTATGATTAAGGTTTTTTGATTGTAGTGTCTGAACAATTATAGACAAGTTTGAAAACATTTCATTTGCTAAGGAAGCTAAACTTCCGGTGTCTGCAAGAACATTGTATGTAAGTTTACACAAACTTTTATCGAGTCTTTTGACTTTTTCATGTGTGTGCTGGTTTAATGGGTGCTGGTCTGTGAAAGACAACAATTGTCTGAATAACATTGTTAAGGTCTGCTCCAAGATCACTGGAGTCCAGCAGAAAGACCTCAGCTCTCTGTGGAAGGAACCAGTGGTTCAGAAAGCTGAAAAAGAAAATATCTCAACCTGATCATGCACTTTCTAGTGATTTTTAATTTTTTTTTCATGGTGTCAGGCCGGCGCTATTAATTGAGTATATAACATTTATTCATTCATTCATAACATGCATGAATGAAAAAAAAAGGAACAGGAAGAAGAAAAAAATCTTATGGTACCTGTCACTTATTTGTGCACATCAATACCATTATGTGACTGCACGGAAAACAAATTGTTATGCAAAGGATTTTATTCCTTCACCTATCAGGCTACTAAACACAACCTGTTGATCTGTGCACTTGTTGTCACTGGCATGCTGATGATGTTTTGATTGTTGTCGTTAATTATGTTTTTTTTTTTATTTTATTTACATGGATAGGATTGACTGTAAAATGAATTGCCCCTTGGGGATTAATAAAGTAGCCTTGCTCCACCCTCCTATGTACTTCTGCTCAATTTTCATTTTCCTTCCGTACATGGTCTGTATATTCTTGGGTTTTCTCCGGCAAAATCTTTACCAGTCCAATCAGCGAACCTGGGGAGTGGCTGAGAACGATGTGACGTTGAGGTTGTGCACTAGTTTGAGTTGTGGTTCCGTAATGGCGGAGGAGAAAGATGTGAGCGAAGCCATTCGGTCCGTTGTGGCAACGCTGCCGAATATCCAGAAGTTAAAGCACGAGCCAGAACAATCTTTGCTGAGTTTTGTTGGTAGTCATGATGTTGTGGCCCTCCTCCCCACGGCGTTCGGGAAAAATTAGATTTTCCAGCTCACTCCGTTAGTGGTGAAGGAGTCGGCTAAGGCGAACACTAGCGATGCTAAGCCGACGTCACGACCAAACGTTAGCGATTGGTTATGGCAGATCCAGAGTGGCTCTGGGCAGATCCAATAGTTTTAAACTTCAACAGAGCACCCGCCTTCAAGGAAGTTAACACTTGTCAATGGAGAGTGGCCAGACTCTCTGTACAAATGAAATGTATGAGAGTCTCGTAGGACCAGGCTATTAATAAAGTACTCTAAATCTGAATCTGAATAACACACTACTAATAAATATGTCCTGGAGATCTCAAGAGCTTGCACTCAACACTGCACTTCCTTATGTCCTCTGCAAAACACCCGCCAAGTCAAACCGATAAACAGTTGTCGAGAAAGTTGTAGGACAGACATACTGTACATTCATTATATTTCATAAAAAAAACTGCTTTAGTGTCAGAAGTGCAATTATAAAAGAAAGACAAGAACAGTTAATTAGGGTTGATGACACAGTTGAATCATATATTCAAGCTCTGGCACAGCTGTGGAGCTACAAATTACAAACGATTTTAATGCAGCCTCTTAACCCTCATTATTCAGTCTTTATAATGTCATATTAGCCTATATGAGTGACAGCACCCACTAGGAATACAGCTAACTTTGCAACAAAAAAAACAACTCTTTTCTTTGTTGTACCTCCAAGTGAATGGTAAATGAAATTAAAAGTAATGGGAAGACACAGTGTCAGAGGGGCATGATGAACGGCATCAAAGAATGTCAGTAAATGCCATCAGATCAACATTTTTCCAACCATTATCCATGGCTCTGTAGCGTTTAGGTCTACTGTTCTAAAATCATCCTGTGTTTGCGATGAGAAGAGAGACTGTAAATAAATCACCATTCCAGTATTAGTTTATATTAGTTTTTAACACTTGAGGGTTAACAACCCCCTGTTTGGTTGCATCACAAGATATTTCAAAGATTGTATTTTATTTTTTCAATCAAGAAAACAAATAATTAATGAAAGGAAAAGATAATAACATGAATACAATTCATTTAAAGATCCCATGGCATGACAATTTCACTTTATGAGGTTTTTTAACATTAATATGAGTTCCCCCAGCCTGTCTATGGTCCCCCAGTGGCTAGAAATGGTGATAGGTGTAAACCGAGCCCTGGGTATCCTGCTCTGCCTTTGAGAAAATGAAAGCTCAGATGAGCCGTTTTGGAATCTGCTTGTTATGAGGTCATAACAAGCAAGGTTACCTCCCCTTTCTCTGCTTTGCCCGCCCAGAGAATTTGGCCAACCCATGAGAGAGAGAGACATCATGGCTTTCAAATGGAGCAAAGTGGCAGTTGGTCAAGGCCACACCCCCACCATCCACCTTGCCACTCCCACTCTCCTCCTCAATAGCTACAGACAAAGAAATGGCACATACTAAGGAAAGCTCATTGTAGGACTGGCTCTAGTGGCTGTAGTTCTGCACCAAAGCTGAATTTCGGGAAAGAGACTTCAGATACAGTTTTAGGGGACCACTAAGGTCTATATAAAAGCATCCAAAGAGCACCTTGTCATGGGACCTTTAAATATCGATGTATGTTTCGAAATTCATACAAATCATTATCAGCTTCCTCTGTGCATTTGGAAACAGAACATTTATATCACAGCTTGACAAAGATGATCATTTTGTCACAGCCACAAATTTGCAAAACCAAACTGTGTCAACATTGCAAAATGCTGGAAAAAAAAACAAGCCCAGTAAACACATAATTGATCACGTTAGGTTAGAAGCCACACAAAATGCAACAAACATAGGTACATTTTATTGGAGCCATGGTGATATTTCAGCATGCACAGTTGGAAAGATGGACCCGTTCTGAAGACGGCACTCTCTTTTTAGAGTAAAAAGCTCATACGTCTGATGTCTGTTCACAGATCACAGGTGCAACACTTCTAGCTTGGACAACACTGCATTGCACAAATGAGTAGTTGTGTGACGCTACATTATATGCCACCATTGTTTGGGCAAGAAACTGAATGTTGCCGTTTAAAGTACCTGTACTAACTACATTTCATGAAAGAAACATATTTTCTCATTTTATCCATTAGCCCTAATGCAGTTAACATGCATTTTTTAGTGTTGTCGTGCAAAGTAAACTTCATTATCCCCACTAAGTGCAAATCCAGTTCACTTAGATAGCCATTTTATGCTTGAACAGTAAGTACCTGGGTAATAAGTATGGCACACTTGCATTTAGAGGTGTCCAAAGGGCTCGAGTTAAAAGCACGCATTACAAAAGAGTCTGCACACTTCCATGTGCGTTTTAACCATCTGCGTCTTTTTTTAATTGTGTTGATTCATCTGTTGCATTGCAAGGTTCACCCCCGGGACTTTCACTTATGAGACTGCCGTTTAGTGTACGTGGACATTTTCCCGCAAAGGGAAAACCTTGGTCTTTATAATGCCATACAATTATCATGACAAAAACAAACAAAAACACAACAAACTTCTTATTGCCATAGCTGTTTTTAATCGCTCTATGATTTGTGAATGTCATTAGTTAAGAATGTATGAAGAGAGCATGTGCAGCAAAACATTAGCCCAGTCATTATCTGGCATATTTGTTTTTTCTGAAAGGTACCCCGTTGTGGCATTTCATTTGGTGATATTTACAGCATCCAGCTAATTTTGCTTAATGACTTTTTTCTTTATTTAATGACTCTGCCCAGCTTACTCTGTCCATATCAATTCAGGGGTAATAGACCACAGTGAAAGTCGTTTGAAGTCTAAATACCAACCAAATGAGGGCACAAGTCAATAGACAAATACAACTTTTCATGTTTCAGATATATTCTCTTGATGGGAGATGGGATGAAGAGACACGCAAAGTTATACTCTCCATGTCATTTGAAGACGCACACATACACACACATCAGCACCAGTACTGTGTCAAGTGTATGTGCTATTATCCAGATGGCACTCTGATAGTTTGTCATCCCAAACAAGATATGAGATTGTGCTGTTAATAACCCTTTATGAATCTATTGTCATGAAATCCATAATAATGTCCCCCTACAGGCTGCAATTTTCATCACACTTTACAATATGAAACAATTTTTTTTAGAGACGTAGGCTACTATTAATGGGGCTAAAAATGCAATGTTTGCACTGATGGCACCCAAGCAAATGACATGAATAAATGATAAATGATAAAGCCAAAAGGGGGGGGGGGGGGGTTCTCCAAAAGATATCATAGTTTTAACTGGTTTATGATTGGACAATACTATGGTTAAGGCTATGGTTAATTGGTTAGGTTTACTCCAATTCTCCACCGGCTGAATCTGTGCTCTGCCTCACGCCGTAGAACACCGAGAGCGTCTCAGAAGCGGAGCATCTTGCTGCCCGACTCGCAGATTTTATTGACTCTACAAGTACTTTACAGAACAATCACGTGTCTATTAAGGTACACTACAAAATATCATGCAAGTCACTACAAAATCTACAGTGTCGAGCGTCACCCAGCGCAGTCTCACCACGAGGAGGCAGTGTGTTGACACAGACCCAGCCTTGTACAGGATCAAGCTGTGAATATACACAAATCGAGGAGAGAAAGCTATTAAACTTCCATTGAAAATATATCTACAGACCACTTGTAAATGAAATCACAAAAAATTAATCGACCAAGGCAAATAACCAAAAGAAACAAAATGGTAAAATAATCGTAGAAAACAGTGACTGGACTGGTCCCCCGTCTTGCAATTAATTTATTAGCACATTATTAAAAATAATAAAATATAAGCCTACTTTGCAAGGACATAAACTCCTATAGCACAGTTAATGCGGGAGGAGGAATTTCCAAAGGAGTATTTTCCGAAGCTCTACAGCCACAGCAGCTCATTAGTCACGTCAGTGGTAAACTGAAACATACAAAGAAACTTAAGTTTAAAGAAACTACAGGTTGAAAATCCATCCATCCATCCATCCATCCATCTTCGTCCGCTTATCCGGTGTCGGGTCGCGGGGGGAGCAGCTCCAGCAGGGGACCCCAAACTTCCCTTTCCCGAGCAACATTAACCAGCTCCGACTGGGGGATCCCGAGGCGTTCCCAGGCCAGGTTGGAGATATAATCCCTCCACCTAGTCCTGGGTCTTCCCCGAGGCCTCCTCCCAGCTGGAACGTTGCCTGGGAACACCTCCCAGGCGCAGGGGCATCCTCACCAGATGCCCGAACCACCTCAACTGGCTCCTTTCGACGCAAAGGAGCAGCGCCTACTCCGGAAGCTCCTCACGGATGACTGAGCTTCTCACCCTATCTCTAAGGGAGACGCCGCGCCACCCTCCTGAGGAAACCCATTTCGCCGCTTGCACCCTGGATCTCGTTCTTTCGGTCATGACCCAGCCTTCATGACCATAGGTGAGGTAGGAACGAAAACTGACCGGTAGATCGAGAGCTTTGCCTTCTGGCCCAGTCTCTTTTCGTTACAACGGTGCGATAGATGGAATGTAATACCGCACCCGCTTGCCCGATTCTCACGAATCTCCCGCTCCATTGTCTCCCTTTCGCGCGAACAAAACCCCAAGGTACTTGAACTCCTTCACTTGGGGTAAGGACTCATTCTCCTACCGGAGAAGGCATTCCATCGGTTTCCTGCTGAGAACCATGGCCTCCGATTTAGAGGTGCTGATCCTCATCCCAACCGCTTCACACTCAGCTGCGACCGATCCAGTGAGTGCTGAAGGTTCGAGGCCGATGATGCCATCAGGACCACATCATCTGCAAAAGCAGCGATGAGATCCCCAGCCCACCGAACTGCAACACCTCCCCACCCGACTCGCCTCGATATCCTGTCCACAAATATCACAAACAGGATTGGTGACAAAGCGCAGCCCTGGCGGAGGCCAACCCTCACCTGAAACGAGTCCACGCCCTCTGCGAGAACCCGGACACAGCTCTCACTTTGGTCGTACAGAGTTGGATGGCCCTGAGTAGAGACCCCTCACCCCATACTCACCAGCACCTCCCCACAGTATCTCCCGGGGGACCCGGTCATATGCCTTCTCCAAATCCACAAAACACATGTAGACCGGTTGGGCATACTCCCAGGCCCCCTCCAGGATCCTTGCGGAGTGAAGAGCTGGTCGGTTGTTCCACGACCCAGGACGGAATCCCGATTGTTCCTCCTCAACCTGAGGTTCGACCTATCCGCGACCCTCCTTTCCAGCACCTTGGAGTAGACTTTACCAGGGAGGCTGAGAAGTGTGATACCGCTGCAATTGGCACACACCCTCTGGTCCCCCTTTTAAAAGGGGAACCACCACCCCAGTCTGCCACTCACTTGGCACTGTTCCAGACTTCCACGCAATGTTGAAGAGACGTGTCAACCAGGACAGCCCCTCCACACCCAGAGCCTTGAGCATTTCTGGACGGATCTCATCAATCCCCGGGGCTTTGCCACTGTGGAGTTGTTTGACTACATCAGTGACTTCCGCCCGGGAAATCGATGCCAATCCCCCGTCATCCTCCAGCTCTGCCTCTAACATAGAGGGCGTATTAGTCGGATTCAGGAGTTCAGGTTGAAAAACATTCTATAAAAGTAGAGCATGGCTTGCGGTGGCATGAGCAACACAAAAGGATAACATTTAGCCGAAACATTAATTGCTACCACATATGGCTAAAACAGCCGATTTGCTCCAGTTCACTCCGTGAAGGACAGAAACTTGCGCCTGGCTATCACCCTAGTGGGACCAAAATCATAAATCAACCTTAAGCTGTTCTTGTGATTACCGCAGCCAAACAAAACCTAAACAGCTAACGTAAGTCAAAACTGCCTGCAAGCTTCTCCTGTACTGTACGATAATTCCTCTACTGTGCGACAGTAAGTCGCTTGGTTACGACACAATCGTTAGCCTATTTACAAAAACGTCTGCTACGGACTATTTTTCGCATATCACATGTGATGTGAAGAAACCAGATAAGGGTCATGGTTCACTGTAATCAAATACACCTGAGGGAGGCCAAATTGTCGGCCAAAACCTTGTGTGTGCCTCATTTGCACAATTATTTTTTCCGTAGCATTCAGCTGTTGTGCAGCATTACTCACTTCCTTTGACCAATCTTTAGGCTTTGCCACCAGCCAGAAAGGGGTGTACTGGTGCACCCCTGGCTGCACTGCTATACGATAAGACACTGTGGAATATCTTGTGTTAAACATGAACACTTATGTTGTCAGAGTGATTTAAAAATCAGAGAGCAAGCATTTAGGGCAGAGAAAGCTTTTCCTTGTTAACCCTAGACCCTTTTTTGCTTTCATGTCCCTATGATGACTTATAGTATCAATAGTGACATGTCAGTGCGAGCAAATTTCTATCACACTGCAGGATTTTTGGTATTAAAATGTCAAAACTGCTATCCTACTAGGTAAAGACATACCAGAATGTTTGATGTATTTGCGTGCCACTGCATTATATGAACAAAAGCATGGATGCAAATGCCACAGGATGCACAAGCAAGAGAGATGGACAAAGAGAGAGAGGAATTAGTACTGTGCAGCAAGTCACCGCTCCTGTCCTGACAGAGAGTGAGCCATGTTGAGGAGCATTAAGTCTGAAGTTAAAGAGAGCACTGACCTGACATATCTTGGTGAGTAACTGTTGTGTGCTGAGCTTGATAAATAATGGAGCAGAGTTTGAGCTCCTACAGATAAGGGCAGCGAACTTTCTCCATGTATATCTTCCTCTCACGGTCTCTTGTGCTGCGTCTACTTTTGTGGATCCTCAGTTTCTCCGAGATGATCTTTTGCATTCCATTCCATTACATATTTTGCATTTTATTTTTTTATTTTTAAACAAATTGCATTAAAAGTCTTTCACTGAGATAGCCTGGACTGTTATTAGCACAACACAGTTACGTCAGAATATACATAGTACTCTACAATTATTCTTGCAGTAGCCTGCTTTTTTGAATAAAACATGAATCTGCCTCTGACTTTAATTGATATCTTAATTGTACAATAAGGACTAGAAAAAGTGCCCTTGGATAATATTAAATCATAAAAAAACGAAAGTAGACTTTGCTGCTTACAAAGCGCTCTCACCATACATCTTGTTAAATTCCTCAGAGGGAGTAAATTCAGTGTGGAATCTCAGCTTCACATAATACATAATATTTGAGTCCAGTTTTTTAAGGAAACAAATGGCCTCTCTCCCGCTGCTGTGTTTGTATGAAGACACTCTCAGTGTGTTTGTTTTGGATGATTTCTCTACTGACCTCCATTGTGAAATAACTATAGATAAATAAAGAGCCATAGCAAGTGACTTATCAAGGCGCCCCCATCCATTCACAGTAGAATTATGTATTATATGCTCATACTGGATATCCGGTTATATGTCAGTCTTGGTTGTGCTTGCCCAGTTGCAGCTGCAACCGTAACATGGATAATTGGCATAACAGTATAAGGACAGACAAAGACATTGGAGCAAACCCTCAGATTGTATTCCAAAAAACACATTTAAATTAAATTCCAACTTTTGGTCATAGGATCCAAATTAAAACAAATTATGACACTTGCAAAGTGAGAAAATTAAGTGTTTAGAAAGCTGGAAACACTGTTAAATGGGGGCCTTGCATATTTAAGTGTAATTAAGGAAATAAAAGGGAAATCGCGCTTTGGAAATTCTTTCATTTCACTTTGGATTTATGTAATACAGAGACACATAATCAACTTTAGTTAAACTGATTATGACTGATGCAAATTAATTTTAAGTATCAATTTTGATTGTGCTGCTGTCTCTCACGCAATTAATTACACTTTTCAACAGAATGGATGCGTGGTATTAGCAGCGATTGCTTCAGGGTGGCTGACTTTCTATCTATCGAAAATAATTGTCTCTGTGAAATTGATTTACTCTGTAATTTCATCACCACCTGTTAAATATGGCAGCAAAGCACATCACCTGAAATCCTGTCGGGTTGATCAGTAAAAACTACTTTCAAATGAATAATTATGATAATTCATGTTAAAAAGAAATCAACAATGAGAGCATACTATTCAAACAAAATGACACTTTTAAAGGCTACACTATACTTTGACTTGAATTATTAATGTATCTAATATATCATTATCATTTATATGCCACTGAATGTTGCACTTTTATTCACCAGCTAGTCGCTAATTTTGACTGTTAGGTGGTAATAGGGAGGTAGCACACTTTGGGTTTTTGATAGTCTCGCATTGCCAGACCTTCCTCCACAGCGCTGCGGAGAAGGGTCTGGCTAGTCCACACAGCATTCCGGGATGGAAGAAAAACGTGCTCTGGTTTATTGGCATTTCTTTAAACCAATCATTGTGCCTTGTTTGTTATCTGGTCTGATTCAGCTGTGTGTGTATTTGTGTTGATCTTAGCCAACTGTTTTTATGTTGTCTTTTAGCATTAGTATAATAAACTTTTATTGTATTGGGCCAAATCTGTATGTATTATTTATAGCTTAATCGTTTTATCTAATTTTAGGGTGACCTCTTACCACCAGTCCAGGGACAGCGGATGTAAAATGGCCTCCAGGCTAATTCTGGCACATTTTACTTTAATGTGTTATTAGTGGGCATTGTCCCTGATAAATAAACCTGAAATAAAAAAAAATAAATAAATAAAAGAAAGTGGAAGATAAGGGAAATCCTGCCTAAAAAGAGGGACATCCAGCCAAATGTCCAACTGCACCTGAACAATCCCTGCAGTGGAACGTCGATATAGACTAGGTTTTTTATAGCTTGTTTGCTGAGTTGACACGGAGTGCTGACACTGAACCATACAGTAAATGTTCCATATAACCAAAACACTAAGCTAAAACAAGCTAAAAAGCACCTGAGAACTGCAGTGTTGAGTGACCATTTTCTGAGTGTTACAGGTTGATACATTGATTCAATATATTAAAAATACTGATTAGTGGAGCTTTAAAGGAGGCAGACAAAATAATGTGAACACGTGAAGAAAGCCTTTAACTTAGAAGTCCTAATATTCACTTAACCGTTGTGACAAAAGGTGAGTTTGGTGTTTGTGCACATGTCCATCTTATTGCTAATGGTTCTTAGACTGCTATATTTTGTTTTAATCACAGTTTGACCTTGTATCTATACTTCAGAGTTAAAGTACTCACTTCTTCGTGAGTACTTTACATTTATTTTTTATCTATCCCAATAAGTCCCATCTTATCTTTCTCCTCCCCCTTGCTAGATTTTCTTTTCTTCTGTCCTTCAGCACATCATCTTAATTTCCTTTAGGCAGCCATTTCTTTTCATTGTGTTAACTTAACGTAATTGTCTCAGGCAGTCAGGCTCAGCACTTTCAGGGAGCTATCTGACGTAGACTGGAGATGCAAGAGAAACCAGAGGCTATGTGCACTTCAGTTTGAGTGGGGGAGGGTGAAATTTAGGGATTGTCTGTGTACCATCACTGATTGTGCCTGCTGGCAAACAAAATAACATTATTTTACACTAACAGTAGTGCCAGTGACTGAGAAAATGAAAAAAAAAAAGAATGCATAGTGTCAGGAACAGGGTTACCTTTAGGCGGTTAGGTGGCTTACTTAAATATTCACATAATCTGTAATAGGGCATAATATACAATACTTCAGTTTTGCTTGCATTTAAATACAAAAACAAACTTTTATGACAAGATGGTTTCAAATCACAGAGCTTCAAGCAAGACATCAACACTACACAGTAATTATTTCATTTGCAGATCAAGGAAAACAACAAAGCCTCCATACACTTAAACTGACACGGAAACAATAACCCTCCCTTACAACTACAATTAAGTAGTCTTCATAGTAGTTTACATTCACACAGACAAATCAGCTTGTTTTGTCTTTAATATGTATTAATTTGCTTTATACATTATGTATTAAAGAGCAATGCTTATTAGGCTCCCTTGAGCCACATCCAGCTGAATCTATTTCCTTTTTGAACGCATCAGAACTTTATACAGTGTCATTAAATTGTACTTAGAAAAACTGTAAGAAAAACTGCTTACCTAATGATTTTGTTTTTACCACTGGTGAGAAATGATGCCTCCCCTTTAATTAAAGTTTTAAAGCATGGATTCTGAATGAATGCATGTCAATTGTATAGTTTGTTTTATTGTGGTATGCTGCCAGTGTATGTCACCACCAGCTATGCCCCTTATCTAACAGCATGTGCTCAGTTTTGGAACACATTCAAAGAACAGCAAGAGAAACAAGAGCCGTGACCTTGCCTTATCACTTCCTCAGTAAATGCCCATATATCTTTAGTTAGGTCAGTGTCTGGGTTGCTGTTTTGTTCCTGCTTGTGTGACAGTTCTGCAGAGCCATAATCAGTCTTGTTAGTCTTGCCTTGGCAGTAGTGTTAGTTGTTTTCCCTCTGTACCCTGCTGTGATGTTTTCAGTAAATCATTTTTTTTGAACTAACAGTCTGTCTCTGTGGATTATCTGTAGTTGGGTCTAAGTTTGACTCTGGGTTACAGCAGGACTCAGGAATCATGAAGAATCAGCAGAGATTGACCATGTTTCTGGCCTTACAGTTAAGGTCCCCACTACAGGTGAGCACCAGACCAATCGAAAACCCTTGAGTAGGGATAACCAATGATTAGAGTGACACTGGAGGACTAATTGACAAGCTACAGGAGGTCAAGCATGGGTTTAGTTGAACTGTTTAGCAGTGCTCAATCTCTTGAACAATTAAGTGCAGTCTTCAGGTACCCCTTTCTGACTGATGCCATTCCATTTGCTTTGTTCATGTGATTATATGGTGCAGGTATACAGTTATAAGCTTTGTGTCCATTATTTTCAGGTAACATCACTGACAGCTTTAATCCTACTGACAAATAACATGTAGACAGATTAAGACATCAGAACAGGGCCAAGCAGCTTCCAAACAGTGTGCCAAACCTCACTGCTTGCACAAGCCCTGCTCAGCATATGCATGCTGGCCTGCCTCCCTCCCTCCCTCTTCTTCAATGCCTCCTGCACCTGCTCCCAGTCTGCCTTCTTTTTTTTGCATCGATATTTGGCTTTTACTGCTCCCTAGGCCCTTGACCCAAGCCTCCTTGAACCTGCGTTGTGTTTGCGTAACCCAGAGAATGGCCGGCACTTCTACCAGCCTTGCAGAATTTTGAATGAGGAGAGCAATAAAAATCTTCACAATGATCTGTTCATCGGGGCAGTCCTGCAATGGTGTCACTTCTTGTAACACGGCATCTACGAACAGTAATTGTATTCTTATGTGATGTGACCAGTAACCAACTGCATCTAATTGTTTTTAAGATTCACAATTCAATTCCATTTTAGTTCTTAAAGTAACTGTTTTGAAATGGTTTTATTATTATATGATAACACATTGCTTTACTCTCTGGTATACGTTATTGAATCGGACTGCCAGTAATATGTTTCAAGTTAATGCATTTACCTTAACCTTTTCAAATAAATTGCATACTCCTACATGCAGTGTCTTAATGATCAGGTAAATTGACTACGAATTATGTTTCATACTCTTGAGATGACACCTACAGTACGCAGCATTTAAATTCAAATAATGCCAAAAAACCTAAAGAAATCTCAGAGGCACTCTCTTTTAAACAATGCAATGCCTTTAGTGGCATAGCCACATTAGACCTAAAAACAAACTGACATGTTTTAGCATCGAGCCTTTGTCGGGGAGTCAAAACATAATCACGTCATGTCAGTTTTATTCATATGGCCTAATATCACACATCCCAAATTTGCCTCGGAAATTTGGATGAGAAAAGCAGCAATTTGGATGAGGAAAAACCTTAACAGGGAAAAAATGGAAGAAATCTCAGGAAGAGCAATAAAGAGGGATCCTTTATTCAGGATGGATAGACATTTAATAGATGATGTGCGTATGAAATAGACCACCATTGTTAATAATGACAATATCCACGATCAAGATGACAAAAAGTATATAAAAAGCTCAAACACACTATTAACACACAGAAGAGAAACAAACAGAGAGTGAGAGAAAAGGACAAAATGCACACAGGGGAGAGTGAGGGAGATGCAAGGAGAGGCTGAAATTCCTTGAGTACGAAGGTCCCAGATCCAAGACATTAGGCACCGACAGCCAGGGGGGAGAGAGACAGGTCCCAGGATGGAAGGTTCAGCACAGAGACTGAGTGAAAAGAGAGGACAAGGAGGAGAAAATGAAGAGAGATATGCCATCAGCCGTGGATAAAAAAAGACCTTGTTTTATGCATTTAATGTGCTGATCAAAAGAACGCCAAGATTCTTGGCTGTTAAACTTTAAAACCTAGTTGATTAGAGTTACTGTTACTTGATCAAACTGGTGTCTATGTCGACCAGCCAATGGCCAGCATTTCAGTTTTAGGAGAATTTAGGAGCAGGAAATAATGTGAAATTCAGTTTTTCACAGGAGACAAGCAGGCCTTTATTTTGAATAAATTGGGAATGCGCTGCCTTTGCAGGCACAGAAAGCTGAATATCATCAGTGTGGCAGTGGAAATGAATTCAATGAATGCGTATAATTTGGCCAAGAGGTTAAATATAAAGAGATCAAAGCAGAGGGTCAAGAACGAAGCCCTGAGGTACTCCATATTTCACATCAAAACATTTAGATGTGGTGTTATTATAGGAAACAATGTGTTTTTTTAGATAGGAAAACTTTAACCAAGTGTGTCCAGAGACGGAAAGTCAACTAGACCAGTGTGCCAAGAAGTATACAGTGATCTATGGTGTCAAAAGCAGCATTGAGATCCAGTAATAGAAGCACAGAGGTGAAATCTGAATCCATAGCAAGCATAAGATCAGTGACCCTCAACACAGATCTCGAGCTTCCTCTTCAGCGGGAGATGAGAATATCTAAAATGCATCCAAATGCTTGCCTTTATTGAAGATCTGGCTGATTGGAACCATTTTTCTCTATTTTTAGGAAACTCAGTATGGTAGGCTACACATGACTTCACTGTGCGCTCCTGCCCAAAGGTCTGTCTCTTTCATCTTGTCAGCATTGCATATTTAGCAAGGAGTAACCATAAAGTACAAAACCTGGCACTTTGATATTTGTGGGATTTTTTCTTCTCACTTTCTTTGTATTTACTAGTCATTGTCATTGTTCTGTTCCCTCCATGTAGCAGACACTTTAAATATATGGAACCCGAAAACCAGTAATGAATTTCTCCATCAACCCCTGGCTTGGGCCATAACTTTGTAAATGCAATGGCCGCACATGTCAGTCTATCCAAGTCAAGCTCTGTTAGGTGTTTGATCAAAAGTAAACAAACCAAGAAGCTGCAAAGAGGCTTTTTTGCTGCACAATATAAAAGGCACAGTGCCATAATCAAATTGCAGATGCTGGCTGTGAAGCATGGCATATAAGCACATAACGGATAAGCTGTTATCATGAGTAGAACAGGAGGACCCGGTGATGATAATCAAATTGCCCATCTGAGGCGATGACTGCATTTGAGAGGGTTCAAGAGAGCGCAAAGTTTGGGCAGCCTCCAGCATTTGCCCCTGTCTCGTGTTTTCTTTTCTGCCCCATAAAAGTTAAGGAAATGATTTAATTGCAGGGATTCATCTCCTAAAGCAAGAATATATTTACGAAAATACGGAGGATGCTGCTTAACTCCTTCACCCCTGAAGCTCCTTGTGAAACACGACATGGAACATTTCCATCAAATAGTTCATTTCAATTCCTCCACTCTCACACCTTTGATTCCTCATATCACAGATGTTCTTTCAGCTGCTGGACTCTCCTCTTTTGTGTGGTTGCATCCAGCATCCAGTGCACTGCAGATAGAGGGGGTATACAAATTAAAAGGTCCCATGGCATGAAAATTTTACTTCATGAGGTTTTTTAACATTAATACGCGTTCCCCCAGCCTACCTATGGTCCCCCAGTGGCTAGAAATGGTGATAGGTGTAAACCAAGCCCTGGGTATCCTGCTCTGCCTTTGAGAAAATGAAAGCTCAGATGGGCCGATCTGGAATCCTGCTCCTTATGATGTCATAAGGAGCAAGGTTACCTCCCCTTTCTCTGCTTTGCCCGCCCAGAGAATGTGGCCCACCCATAAGAGAGAGAGAGACATCATGGCTTTCAAAGAAGCAAAGTGGCAGTTGGTCAAGGCCCCACCCTCCACCTTGCCCCCCCCCCCCCTCCTCAATAGTTACAGACACAGAAATGGCACATCCTAAGGCAAGCTCATTGTGGGACTGGCTCTAGTGGCTGTAATTCTGCACCAAGGCTGAATTTCGGGAAAGAGACCTCAGATACAGTATTAGGGGACCACTGAGGCCTATATAAAAGAGACTTCAGATACAGTATTAGGGGACCACTAAGGCCTATATAAAAGAGACTTCAGATACAGTATTAGGGGACCACTAAGGCCTATATAAAAGCATTCAAAGAGCACCATGTCATGGGACCTTGAAGGAATTTAGATTAAACAGAAATGTACTATATCTTTAGTTATTGTCCTGCAGTATGTTACTTTTGCACACTTTTTTTTAATTGCTGTACTTCTACATGTATAATAATTGTCCAGAATGAGGCATGAGTTTAATTTGATTTTTTCCCTTGTAGGTTGATTGCAAAGCTCTAATGTAAGCACAGAATCAAAAGGAAACCAAAATGGAGTGCCTGCACCCCTACAGTATACTTTTTTTGGCCTTTTCACAGCTGTTGTAGGAGCAAACTAGAAGTGTCAAACAGGGCTATAGTCAAGTCCACCTTTGTTGAGTCCAAGACAAGTCCAATACCAGGACCAGTCGAGACCAAGTCAAGACCGAGTCCAAAGAGGTTCAAGTCCAAGTCAAGACCAAGTCCAAATGAGAGACAGAACTGAGACAGACCTGTTCATAATTTGTGATTTGAGAGACCGTATATCTTCTATTGTAAGATGATAATTTTGATTTATTATTTTTAATAATCAAAAAGCAAGTGCAGAGTAACACACTATAGGATCTAATTAGGCCATATTGTTTACTTAAAAAAAATAAAAAATATATATATATGAACTTATTAATTGTCATGAAGAATTCATAATACAAAGTGCTCACTGACAGTGTCTGTGGACAAAATGAGAATGATTGATGCCTGATGTTTGACTATCATGATGCAGCCAGACGTATACCAGGCGACCTATCTCAATGCCTGTTCTAGCGGGATTTTGAATTCAACTAATACCAGTTTTCTGAACGAGCACACTTCATCAACGGTTTTGTTTTGAAGGAGGAAGTTACTTTTGAACAAAAGCATATAGTGCTGGACTCAGTCGAGCCAACTACAATATTTGGCGAGTCCAATGGCCGAGTGCGAGACAAGTCCGATTCCAAATACCAACGAGTCCAAGACAAGTCCAAGACAACAGAAAAGCATCTTGACTCTGGACTCAAGTACTACAACCCTGGTGTCAAATCCAAAATATGGATTAATGTTTAGCTAATTGTTTCTTGTACTATGTGTAATAATTTACATGGTAATTGTATAAAGACATTTTGTTCATATTGGCATAAAGAGATACAATTCTACTCAGAACGAGTACTACTACTACTACTACTACTACTACTACTACTACTACTACTACTACTACTACTACTCCTCATCCTTTTGCCCTTGTTAGTGGTGTTGATGAGATGGCAAAGTCATTTCTACGATTGCTGCTCTCTCCTTGTGGGCTAAATGAAGATTTCCCTGCCTCTTTAAATCTGTCTTCCAGGAGTTCACTCTCCCCTCTGTCTCATAATTAAGTCAGTGTATGAGCCGTAAAGGTTGAACTCTCCTGAAATAAACCCTGAGAATTCTTTACCATCTGCTGCTCTCCTTCTCCACTGCGGCCTCCCACCACCATCACAGCTCTGGCCACCCCTGCTAGACTCCCTCCCACGTTTACAGGAGAGACAACAGTATTCACAGTCTGAAAAAAAAAAGAAATCTTCTGAATCTGCCTTTCCAAGAGAATATATTATGATATACACATTGGAAATGAAAGATAAATACCTTTTAGTTAATTTATTTCTTTTTGTTCTATTGAATTCCCAACCATCCTAATACACTCACATATTTTTTTGTTTCTATCACTTCAAGCACAGAGGGAAAAACAAAGCATTAGCTGACCAAATCGTCCATCCACTTAATAGTGGGTATTCATTAATTAATCATATTTTTAATTTCCAACCAGTAAGTACATTCAAGTGAAATACAGACAGTGGCAGGGGGACTGCCCTGACGTGGACTATTTTATTCAAACGCTTACATTTTAATACCCTCTCTATACACCACCTGATCCCAGCACAGTTTAACTATTTGATAATAAATTCCTTGGAATTCAAAGATATGTTCAACATTAAGTCTGTCTTAAAACAATATCTTAACAATAGTAAGGTGCCCATATGCACATTAAATAGAAAAACACATCCTTTATTGATCCCCAAGGGTTATAATTACTTCGTTTCACTCTGTTGGAGTTACACTTTACACACAGGCACAAAATAGACGCACATACATGCACAAACAGGATCTATATCTGCATTGATGTAGAAATGGCAGAGTGACAGGGCTGGCAATGAAGGCAAGCAGCTGGTTGGGTTGCCTTGCTCAAGGGCACTTTGGTAGTGACCAGGAGGTGACACTCGGCACTTGGTCTGTATGGGGCCTTGAAGCGGTGACCCTCTGGTTCCCAAACCAGGTCCCTACAGACTGACCTACTACTGCCTAAAGTTATAGTTATATAGTTTTTGCTTTGTGTAATAATCCCTCTTTGTCATAATTTGAAAGATGTGGTATAACCTTACTTGGCCTATGACCAGTAGTTTAGGGTGGCTTACCCTAACCCTAACTTTAGATAGTTATTGTTGTGTAACTGTGATTACTGAGTCAGTTTGATGACTTTTCTCTACTTTTGCTGTTATGCTACATTTTAGCATTTACCACAATACTGAAATTGTGGCTTGTGGCCAGTGACTGGTGTTAAGCAAAAGTTACATATTCTCGTTTTAAGAGATCCCTTCCTAACGTGCTTTAATAAAAGTGATAGAGGGTGAAGTATACAGTGCTTATTCTGTTTAAAAGGTATTCCAAAATTTTAAACTCATATGAGGCATCAGCAGTCTGAGTTAGAAAATCAAGTGGGTATTATCCAAAGTTACTGTCCCCCGAGCATCAGCTAAAGTTTTGAATATATTTTCGCACAGAATAAGGATTTTGTAAGGGATCACTTACATTGAAAGCACATAAGGATGGGATCTTTTCGTTCCTTTTTTTATATAATACAGCTGACGATTTTGGCAGGAGGAGAGAGAGGGGACGACACGCAGCTAAGTGCATATTCATCCTTTTATATGTGTAAATATCAGAAATGAACGAGAAACTAATCACACTTTCTGTTTGACTAAAAGTTGTGTTCTGACACTGTTGTCAGAACGCTATTGCAGTATACGCTATTATAATATTTGGAATGTTATTTATGTCACCCATTTAAACAAAAAACCTATTTTCGTAGGTTGATGTGGATATGCGCGATCAGATGGCAAGTTGTGTGTTGACTGTTGAACTACAAGACGCACTGTGCATGGGAGAGATGGAGAGTCAGATATAAAGGCTTTGCGGACTTATTGTCGTTCGTTCATTAGACAAAATTTCATAATGTAATAATTTGCACCGTAATTATATTTAACCATTGAGTTTACTAAAAATGCTGAAATTCATTGCCTGTTTCAGCATTTGTTCACTCCTTTTTAGGTTTTACACTACAGGTTATACGCTGCTTAATGATTGGAATCTATTCTAAAATGACTTTGATTAGTCCCTTACATTTATAATACACTTAATGTCAAAATAGCATTGTTTGTAATGGTCAAAACTCAATATCTCAGTCTAAAATCAATTACACTGTTACTGTGCAACAATGTGTTACAATTGCAACAAAAAATTGGTCAATTTATAATATTGCAGTAATTTCATGGCACTAGTATCTAGCAAGTGGCTACCAGTCTATGTGCTGATCCCTAACTGACTTGACCAACTAAGATGACTTCACACATTAATTCAAGGACAAAAAGTAAGTAATTAGTAAAAATAAAACAATGAGATTGAGGGTCTAAATAATGTATTTATGAACCATAATTTGAATTTTTTTTCCTTACTTATGAAGTGAGTCATTTGGAAGAGTAATTATTTCCACTGATAGCACTTCTATTATTAAGCTCCCTGATAGCCTGGTCAGTCTGGCAGAGCTACTGGTTACAGATGGGTCCAGAGTCATTGGTTTTGTATGATTGTCATTTACCTAAAAGCAACAGTGTCCACTTGTTTGCAGTATTCCGGCCTCAAGCACTACTCTAACTGACACTACATTATTCACAACAGCCCCTTCAATCTCTTCTTGACAAACACAGTGTAGTCTGAGTCATACTGTATTTACCAAGAAAAAAAAAAATATATATATATTTTCAGATTGAACAAATTGAGTTTGCAAGCTGTCCATCAAAGAATGTGTGGCACAAATACCGACGGCAAATAGAGACAAAATTAGATTTTTCATAAATTGTATTTTGGTATGTATGCTATCACACTGAAGTGAGATAATAAGGGAGAAAAAATGAGGGCATGGCCATTCTCATACACAATTTAATTTATTCAGTCTAGACAGGTATCTATTGAAAACTATTTTTGACTGGGTTAATTCCACTTTACGCATAACATTTTTATAATAATATCCAAATGAGCCCATTCTGATGCTTGAAAGCCACATACAGTAGGTTAAAGGTGCTGTAGGTAGGATTGTGAAGATCCAGGACTTAGCAAAAGAATTTGAACATTGACAACTTCTCGGTCCCTCCCCACCTTTCTGCTAAAGCCCAAACGGTCTCCTAACCCCCAATTTCCACCGGTTGCGGAATGTCTGCGGATCCGCTCCGGAAAGGGGGCGGAGTCATTATGTTTCCATTTTCTAAATAAAATACACCATGCTCAAGGCGGATCATATTTCCCTGCACTACACTTTTAAAAACACAGCAGAGTTGTTTCCCCTCTACTCCTCTGGATGGAAACAAACTGTTGTTGGTTTTGTGGTTCTATTCTACCTGAATTTGCAAGATCTCGTGGGTCCTCGTGACTTCAGCTGTTAGTCATGGCCGCAGCCGTTACGCAACAAATTGGGGATCTGGTGGGTATTGACGGACGGTGGAGCACAGAGCCGACATGCACTGGAGCCGGTCCTCAGACGTTCTGCATTCGGTGGAAATCCCCAGTAAGCCCCTCCCCCCACAAGGGAGAATGAATGCGTGTGCATGAGCAGTGATTG